>NW_027468060.1:0-64570 GCF_965363235.1 Mytilus galloprovincialis
CCACATATTTACATTAAAAAATGCATATTGAGGCTATAAGAAATAAAAAATTGTGTCTTTTTTTATCATTTCTATACTCATGTGATATGATACAACAAATCTGAGCACAAAAAGGCTCTTGCAATTAACTTTTCTTACAGACAGTATGGTCTGATACAAAGATTTTTACCTTTTTAATGAAAAACTTGATTGTAATTTTAGTCTCAACAGGCTTATATTTAAACCACTTGCTATCCTACAGAAGAAAAGAAAGATATTATGTGAGATGGAACAGGTACAATAGACATTGTAAAGTGCTTTTGATACAAATTTAGTGAGGTCTTTATTGTGGACTTCAAATTTTATGTACCAAGAACCCCACTTTTGACTTCATCCAAACAGGGCGTTAGACAAGGGTCATTTATACAACACATTTTGTACATATTGTCTGAGATAATCTTCTTTTCTGTAGATTCTGAGTTCAAAAACAAGTAAAAGAACTAGATAAAGGCATAAAAACACAAGTATTGACACATGAAAGCCTGTCAGATAGAAAGTCAGGATGCCATGTATGTATCAGTATTGAAAAAGCCTTGAAATGCCTATTTTGACCATAAAATGCCAAAATTGGTCATTTTTGCAGATATTCTATTAAATAAAAGTTTAAATCCTTTAGTTTCATGCTATTTGACAAATTGACACCACCAAATCATTTAGGGAAGATGCCAAAGTACAGATTCTATATTTACAGACTTCACCTCTTAGGTCCGAGAACACAATTAATTCGTAGTGCATTTCTTTTAGAACATAAATAAAAATTAAAAAATTCCCACCTGCGCTTTCTCAATGAAATTTTTACAGTGTGTTGTACTACTTTTGGGACAAATTATATCAAAATTATAGAAAACTTCATCGCCTCTAACTCAAAATATGGACAATTTTGTGTTTAGGGTGTCTTGAAATCTTTTGACAGCTTCCGAAGTGCTAATTTTTAACCTTTTTCAGCTGGACCAAATCACTACTTTTCTGTAAAATTCTGGACCCAAATTTTTTTACAGTGTAATTTCACCCCCCTACTTACAATTTGAGGCATTAAACATGGAGAAATAAATTTGGAAGAGGTATAAAAATTATTGGCAAGTAACCCACTGTTAACACTAGGGACTATATTCGTGAACAACGAAAATCAAGGGACGACAATTGTGGTCTCGGACCTAATAGGATAGAAAGAGTTGACAAATCTTAAAAAAACTTGGTATGACCAAAGCTTAATAAATTATAACACTACTTGCAAAGTTTCGTAACAATAGGATATATATTATAGACAATATGTTAAATTCTATACTCATCTTTGCGTGTTAAATTTTGACGTTAAAATTGAATAATTTCAACTATCAACATTTTGGGCTTTGAAAATTAAAATATTGCAAAAAAATACTTTTTAAATGCCCTAATATATCATTTATTATGTACTAAAAGCAATAGAGTACTCATTTGATTTATCAGAGTTAGCATAATTATTCAAAAGTCAAATTTATATCAGCCTGGGCCTAAAAATTGAGGTTTTTCAATGAAAGGGGGCCTTACATGAAGATGTAATATTTTCCAGCAATTTTAAATTTGTGAAGCTTTTTGGTTATAAATAATCCTTACATATGTATTGAATGTACTTTAAATGGAAAGAAAAGTCACAAATAACATATCATATTAGTTTAAAAGGGTCTTAAGCCAAGTAAGACTGGAAAAAAATAAGGGTCAATTTAGGCCGTGCCACATATTTACATTAAAAAATGCATATTGAGGCTATAAGAAATAAAAAATTGTGTCTTTTTTTATCATTTCTATACTCATGTGATATGATACAACAAATCTGAGCACAAAAAGGCTCTTGCAATTAACTTTTCTTACAGACAGTATGGTCTGATACAAAGATTTTTACCTTTTTAATGAAAAACTTGATTGTAATTTTAGTCTCAACAGGCTTATATTTAAACCACTTGCTATCCTACAGAAGAAAAGAAAGATATTATGTGAGATGGAACAGGTACAATAGACATTGTAAAGTGCTTTTGATACAAATTTAGTGAGGTCTTTATTGTGGACTTCAAATTTTATGTACCAAGAACCCCACTTTTGACTTCATCCAAACAGGGCGTTAGACAAGGGTCATTTATACAACACATTTTGTACATATTGTCTGAGATAATCTTCTTTTCTGTAGATTCTGAGTTCAAAAACAAGTAAAAGAACTAGATAAAGGCATAAAAACACAAGTATTGACACATGAAAGCCTGTCAGATAGAAAGTCAGGATGCCATGTATGTATCAGTATTGAAAAAGCCTTGAAATGCCTATTTTGACCATAAAATGCCAAAATTGGTCATTTTTGCAGATATTCTATTAAATAAAAGTTTAAATCCTTTAGTTTCATGCTATTTGACAAATTGACACCACCAAATCATTTAGGGAAGATGCCAAAGTACAGATTCTATATTTACAGACTTCACCTCTTAGGTCCGAGAACACAATTAATTCGTAGTGCATTTCTTTTAGAACATAAATAAAAATTAAAAAATTCCCACCTGCGCTTTCTCAATGAAATTTTTACAGTGTGTTGTACTACTTTTGGGACAAATTATATCAAAATTATAGAAAACTTCATCGCCTCTAACTCAAAATATGGACAATTTTGTGTTTAGGGTGTCTTGAAATCTTTTGACAGCTTCCGAAGTGCTAATTTTTAACCTTTTTCAGCTGGACCAAATCACTACTTTTCTGTAAAATTCTGGACCCAAATTTTTTTACAGTGTAATTTCACCCCCCTACTTACAATTTGAGGCATTAAACATGGAGAAATAAATTTGGAAGAGGTATAAAAATTATTGGCAAGTAACCCACTGTTAACACTAGGGACTATATTCGTGAACAACGAAAATCAAGGGACGACAATTGTGGTCTCGGACCTAATAGGATAGAAAGAGTTGACAAATCTTAAAAAAACTTGGTATGACCAAAGCTTAATAAATTATAACACTACTTGCAAAGTTTCGTAACAATAGGATATATATTATAGACAATATGTTAAATTCTATACTCATCTTTGCGTGTTAAATTTTGACGTTAAAATTGAATAATTTCAACTATCAACATTTTGGGCTTTGAAAATTAAAATATTGCAAAAAAATACTTTTTAAATGCCCTAATATATCATTTATTATGTACTAAAAGCAATAGAGTACGCATTTGATTTATCAGAGTTAGCATAATTATTCAAAAGTCAAATTTATATCAGCCTGGGCCTAAAAATTGAGGTTTTTCAATGAAAGGGGGCCTTACATGAAGATGTAATATTTTCCAGCAATTTTAAATTTGTGAAGCTTTTTGGTTATAAATAATCCTTACATATGTATTGAATGTACTTTAAATGGAAAGAAAAGTCACAAATAACATATCATATTAGTTTAAAAGGGTCTTAAGCCAAGTAAGACTGGAAAAAAATAAGGGTCAATTTAGGCCGTGCCACATATTTACATTAAAAAATGCATATTGAGGCTATAAGAAATAAAAAATTGTGTCTTTTTTTATCATTTCTATACTCATGTGATATGATACAACAAATCTGAGCACAAAAAGGCTCTTGCAATTAACTTTTCTTACAGACAGTATGGTCTGATACAAAGATTTTTACCTTTTTAATGAAAAACTTGATTGTAATTTTAGTCTCAACAGGCTTATATTTAAACCACTTGCTATCCTACAGAAGAAAAGAAAGATATTATGTGAGATGGAACAGGTACAATAGACATTGTAAAGTGCTTTTGATACAAATTTAGTGAGGTCTTTATTGTGGACTTCAAATTTTATGTACCAAGAACCCCACTTTTGACTTCATCCAAACAGGGCGTTAGACAAGGGTCATTTATACAACACATTTTGTACATATTGTCTGAGATAATCTTCTTTTCTGTAGATTCTGAGTTCAAAAACAAGTAAAAGAACTAGATAAAGGCATAAAAACACAAGTATTGACACATGAAAGCCTGTCAGATAGAAAGTCAGGATGCCATGTATGTATCAGTATTGAAAAAGCCTTGAAATGCCTATTTTGACCATAAAATGCCAAAATTGGTCATTTTTGCAGATATTCTATTAAATAAAAGTTTAAATCCTTTAGTTTCATGCTATTTGACAAATTGACACCACCAAATCATTTAGGGAAGATGCCAAAGTACAGATTCTATATTTACAGACTTCACCTCTTAGGTCCGAGAACACAATTAATTCGTAGTGCATTTCTTTTAGAACATAAATAAAAATTAAAAAATTCCCACCTGCGCTTTCTCAATGAAATTTTTACAGTGTGTTGTACTACTTTTGGGACAAATTATATCAAAATTATAGAAAACTTCATCGCCTCTAACTCAAAATATGGACAATTTTGTGTTTAGGGTGTCTTGAAATCTTTTGACAGCTTCCGAAGTGCTAATTTTTAACCTTTTTCAGCTGGACCAAATCACTACTTTTCTGTAAAATTCTGGACCCAAATTTTTTTACAGTGTAATTTCACCCCCCTACTTACAATTTGAGGCATTAAACATGGAGAAATAAATTTGGAAGAGGTATAAAAATTATTGGCAAGTAACCCACTGTTAACACTAGGGACTATATTCGTGAACAACGAAAATCAAGGGACGACAATTGTGGTCTCGGACCTAATAGGATAGAAAGAGTTGACAAATCTTAAAAAAACTTGGTATGACCAAAGCTTAATAAATTATAACACTACTTGCAAAGTTTCGTAACAATAGGATATATATTATAGACAATATGTTAAATTCTATACTCATCTTTGCGTGTTAAATTTTGACGTTAAAATTGAATAATTTCAACTATCAACATTTTGGGCTTTGAAAATTAAAATATTGCAAAAAAATACTTTTTAAATGCCCTAATATATCATTTATTATGTACTAAAAGCAATAGAGTACGCATTTGATTTATCAGAGTTAGCATAATTATTCAAAAGTCAAATTTATATCAGCCTGGGCCTAAAAATTGAGGTTTTTCAATGAAAGGGGGCCTTACATGAAGATGTAATATTTTCCAGCAATTTTAAATTTGTGAAGCTTTTTGGTTATAAATAATCCTTACATATGTATTGAATGTACTTTAAATGGAAAGAAAAGTCACAAATAACATATCATATTAGTTTAAAAGGGTCTTAAGCCAAGTAAGACTGGAAAAAAATAAGGGTCAATTTAGGCCGTGCCACATATTTACATTAAAAAATGCATATTGAGGCTATAAGAAATAAAAAATTGTGTCTTTTTTTATCATTTCTATACTCATGTGATATGATACAACAAATCTGAGCACAAAAAGGCTCTTGCAATTAACTTTTCTTACAGACAGTATGGTCTGATACAAAGATTTTTACCTTTTTAATGAAAAACTTGATTGTAATTTTAGTCTCAACAGGCTTATATTTAAACCACTTGCTATCCTACAGAAGAAAAGAAAGATATTATGTGAGATGGAACAGGTACAATAGACATTGTAAAGTGCTTTTGATACAAATTTAGTGAGGTCTTTATTGTGGACTTCAAATTTTATGTACCAAGAACCCCACTTTTGACTTCATCCAAACAGGGCGTTAGACAAGGGTCATTTATACAACACATTTTGTACATATTGTCTGAGATAATCTTCTTTTCTGTAGATTCTGAGTTCAAAAACAAGTAAAAGAACTAGATAAAGGCATAAAAACACAAGTATTGACACATGAAAGCCTGTCAGATAGAAAGTCAGGATGCCATGTATGTATCAGTATTGAAAAAGCCTTGAAATGCCTATTTTGACCATAAAATGCCAAAATTGGTCATTTTTGCAGATATTCTATTAAATAAAAGTTTAAATCCTTTAGTTTCATGCTATTTGACAAATTGACACCACCAAATCATTTAGGGAAGATGCCAAAGTACAGATTCTATATTTACAGACTTCACCTCTTAGGTCCGAGAACACAATTAATTCGTAGTGCATTTCTTTTAGAACATAAATAAAAATTAAAAAATTCCCACCTGCGCTTTCTCAATGAAATTTTTACAGTGTGTTGTACTACTTTTGGGACAAATTATATCAAAATTATAGAAAACTTCATCGCCTCTAACTCAAAATATGGACAATTTTGTGTTTAGGGTGTCTTGAAATCTTTTGACAGCTTCCGAAGTGCTAATTTTTAACCTTTTTCAGCTGGACCAAATCACTACTTTTCTGTAAAATTCTGGACCCAAATTTTTTTACAGTGTAATTTCACCCCCCTACTTACAATTTGAGGCATTAAACATGGAGAAATAAATTTGGAAGAGGTATAAAAATTATTGGCAAGTAACCCACTGTTAACACTAGGGACTATATTCGTGAACAACGAAAATCAAGGGACGACAATTGTGGTCTCGGACCTAATAGGATAGAAAGAGTTGACAAATCTTAAAAAAACTTGGTATGACCAAAGCTTAATAAATTATAACACTACTTGCAAAGTTTCGTAACAATAGGATATATATTATAGACAATATGTTAAATTCTATACTCATCTTTGCGTGTTAAATTTTGACGTTAAAATTGAATAATTTCAACTATCAACATTTTGGGCTTTGAAAATTAAAATATTGCAAAAAAATACTTTTTAAATGCCCTAATATATCATTTATTATGTACTAAAAGCAATAGAGTACTCATTTGATTTATCAGAGTTAGCATAATTATTCAAAAGTCAAATTTATATCAGCCTGGGCCTAAAAATTGAGGTTTTTCAATGAAAGGGGGCCTTACATGAAGATGTAATATTTTCCAGCAATTTTAAATTTGTGAAGCTTTTTGGTTATAAATAATCCTTACATATGTATTGAATGTACTTTAAATGGAAAGAAAAGTCACAAATAACATATCATATTAGTTTAAAAGGGTCTTAAGCCAAGTAAGACTGGAAAAAAATAAGGGTCAATTTAGGCCGTGCCACATATTTACATTAAAAAATGCATATTGAGGCTATAAGAAATAAAAAATTGTGTCTTTTTTTATCATTTCTATACTCATGTGATATGATACAACAAATCTGAGCACAAAAAGGCTCTTGCAATTAACTTTTCTTACAGACAGTATGGTCTGATACAAAGATTTTTACCTTTTTAATGAAAAACTTGATTGTAATTTTAGTCTCAACAGGCTTATATTTAAACCACTTGCTATCCTACAGAAGAAAAGAAAGATATTATGTGAGATGGAACAGGTACAATAGACATTGTAAAGTGCTTTTGATACAAATTTAGTGAGGTCTTTATTGTGGACTTCAAATTTTATGTACCAAGAACCCCACTTTTGACTTCATCCAAACAGGGCGTTAGACAAGGGTCATTTATACAACACATTTTGTACATATTGTCTGAGATAATCTTCTTTTCTGTAGATTCTGAGTTCAAAAACAAGTAAAAGAACTAGATAAAGGCATAAAAACACAAGTATTGACACATGAAAGCCTGTCAGATAGAAAGTCAGGATGCCATGTATGTATCAGTATTGAAAAAGCCTTGAAATGCCTATTTTGACCATAAAATGCCAAAATTGGTCATTTTTGCAGATATTCTATTAAATAAAAGTTTAAATCCTTTAGTTTCATGCTATTTGACAAATTGACACCACCAAATCATTTAGGGAAGATGCCAAAGTACAGATTCTATATTTACAGACTTCACCTCTTAGGTCCGAGAACACAATTAATTCGTAGTGCATTTCTTTTAGAACATAAATAAAAATTAAAAAATTCCCACCTGCGCTTTCTCAATGAAATTTTTACAGTGTGTTGTACTACTTTTGGGACAAATTATATCAAAATTATAGAAAACTTCATCGCCTCTAACTCAAAATATGGACAATTTTGTGTTTAGGGTGTCTTGAAATCTTTTGACAGCTTCCGAAGTGCTAATTTTTAACCTTTTTCAGCTGGACCAAATCACTACTTTTCTGTAAAATTCTGGACCCAAATTTTTTTACAGTGTAATTTCACCCCCCTACTTACAATTTGAGGCATTAAACATGGAGAAATAAATTTGGAAGAGGTATAAAAATTATTGGCAAGTAACCCACTGTTAACACTAGGGACTATATTCGTGAACAACGAAAATCAAGGGACGACAATTGTGGTCTCGGACCTAATAGGATAGAAAGAGTTGACAAATCTTAAAAAAACTTGGTATGACCAAAGCTTAATAAATTATAACACTACTTGCAAAGTTTCGTAACAATAGGATATATATTATAGACAATATGTTAAATTCTATACTCATCTTTGCGTGTTAAATTTTGACGTTAAAATTGAATAATTTCAACTATCAACATTTTGGGCTTTGAAAATTAAAATATTGCAAAAAAATACTTTTTAAATGCCCTAATATATCATTTATTATGTACTAAAAGCAATAGAGTACTCATTTGATTTATCAGAGTTAGCATAATTATTCAAAAGTCAAATTTATATCAGCCTGGGCCTAAAAATTGAGGTTTTTCAATGAAAGGGGGCCTTACATGAAGATGTAATATTTTCCAGCAATTTTAAATTTGTGAAGCTTTTTGGTTATAAATAATCCTTACATATGTATTGAATGTACTTTAAATGGAAAGAAAAGTCACAAATAACATATCATATTAGTTTAAAAGGGTCTTAAGCCAAGTAAGACTGGAAAAAAATAAGGGTCAATTTAGGCCGTGCCACATATTTACATTAAAAAATGCATATTGAGGCTATAAGAAATAAAAAATTGTGTCTTTTTTTATCATTTCTATACTCATGTGATATGATACAACAAATCTGAGCACAAAAAGGCTCTTGCAATTAACTTTTCTTACAGACAGTATGGTCTGATACAAAGATTTTTACCTTTTTAATGAAAAACTTGATTGTAATTTTAGTCTCAACAGGCTTATATTTAAACCACTTGCTATCCTACAGAAGAAAAGAAAGATATTATGTGAGATGGAACAGGTACAATAGACATTGTAAAGTGCTTTTGATACAAATTTAGTGAGGTCTTTATTGTGGACTTCAAATTTTATGTACCAAGAACCCCACTTTTGACTTCATCCAAACAGGGCGTTAGACAAGGGTCATTTATACAACACATTTTGTACATATTGTCTGAGATAATCTTCTTTTCTGTAGATTCTGAGTTCAAAAACAAGTAAAAGAACTAGATAAAGGCATAAAAACACAAGTATTGACACATGAAAGCCTGTCAGATAGAAAGTCAGGATGCCATGTATGTATCAGTATTGAAAAAGCCTTGAAATGCCTATTTTGACCATAAAATGCCAAAATTGGTCATTTTTGCAGATATTCTATTAAATAAAAGTTTAAATCCTTTAGTTTCATGCTATTTGACAAATTGACACCACCAAATCATTTAGGGAAGATGCCAAAGTACAGATTCTATATTTACAGACTTCACCTCTTAGGTCCGAGAACACAATTAATTCGTAGTGCATTTCTTTTAGAACATAAATAAAAATTAAAAAATTCCCACCTGCGCTTTCTCAATGAAATTTTTACAGTGTGTTGTACTACTTTTGGGACAAATTATATCAAAATTATAGAAAACTTCATCGCCTCTAACTCAAAATATGGACAATTTTGTGTTTAGGGTGTCTTGAAATCTTTTGACAGCTTCCGAAGTGCTAATTTTTAACCTTTTTCAGCTGGACCAAATCACTACTTTTCTGTAAAATTCTGGACCCAAATTTTTTTACAGTGTAATTTCACCCCCCTACTTACAATTTGAGGCATTAAACATGGAGAAATAAATTTGGAAGAGGTATAAAAATTATTGGCAAGTAACCCACTGTTAACACTAGGGACTATATTCGTGAACAACGAAAATCAAGGGACGACAATTGTGGTCTCGGACCTAATAGGATAGAAAGAGTTGACAAATCTTAAAAAAACTTGGTATGACCAAAGCTTAATAAATTATAACACTACTTGCAAAGTTTCGTAACAATAGGATATATATTATAGACAATATGTTAAATTCTATACTCATCTTTGCGTGTTAAATTTTGACGTTAAAATTGAATAATTTCAACTATCAACATTTTGGGCTTTGAAAATTAAAATATTGCAAAAAAATACTTTTTAAATGCCCTAATATATCATTTATTATGTACTAAAAGCAATAGAGTACTCATTTGATTTATCAGAGTTAGCATAATTATTCAAAAGTCAAATTTATATCAGCCTGGGCCTAAAAATTGAGGTTTTTCAATGAAAGGGGGCCTTACATGAAGATGTAATATTTTCCAGCAATTTTAAATTTGTGAAGCTTTTTGGTTATAAATAATCCTTACATATGTATTGAATGTACTTTAAATGGAAAGAAAAGTCACAAATAACATATCATATTAGTTTAAAAGGGTCTTAAGCCAAGTAAGACTGGAAAAAAATAAGGGTCAATTTAGGCCGTGCCACATATTTACATTAAAAAATGCATATTGAGGCTATAAGAAATAAAAAATTGTGTCTTTTTTTATCATTTCTATACTCATGTGATATGATACAACAAATCTGAGCACAAAAAGGCTCTTGCAATTAACTTTTCTTACAGACAGTATGGTCTGATACAAAGATTTTTACCTTTTTAATGAAAAACTTGATTGTAATTTTAGTCTCAACAGGCTTATATTTAAACCACTTGCTATCCTACAGAAGAAAAGAAAGATATTATGTGAGATGGAACAGGTACAATAGACATTGTAAAGTGCTTTTGATACAAATTTAGTGAGGTCTTTATTGTGGACTTCAAATTTTATGTACCAAGAACCCCACTTTTGACTTCATCCAAACAGGGCGTTAGACAAGGGTCATTTATACAACACATTTTGTACATATTGTCTGAGATAATCTTCTTTTCTGTAGATTCTGAGTTCAAAAACAAGTAAAAGAACTAGATAAAGGCATAAAAACACAAGTATTGACACATGAAAGCCTGTCAGATAGAAAGTCAGGATGCCATGTATGTATCAGTATTGAAAAAGCCTTGAAATGCCTATTTTGACCATAAAATGCCAAAATTGGTCATTTTTGCAGATATTCTATTAAATAAAAGTTTAAATCCTTTAGTTTCATGCTATTTGACAAATTGACACCACCAAATCATTTAGGGAAGATGCCAAAGTACAGATTCTATATTTACAGACTTCACCTCTTAGGTCCGAGAACACAATTAATTCGTAGTGCATTTCTTTTAGAACATAAATAAAAATTAAAAAATTCCCACCTGCGCTTTCTCAATGAAATTTTTACAGTGTGTTGTACTACTTTTGGGACAAATTATATCAAAATTATAGAAAACTTCATCGCCTCTAACTCAAAATATGGACAATTTTGTGTTTAGGGTGTCTTGAAATCTTTTGACAGCTTCCGAAGTGCTAATTTTTAACCTTTTTCAGCTGGACCAAATCACTACTTTTCTGTAAAATTCTGGACCCAAATTTTTTTACAGTGTAATTTCACCCCCCTACTTACAATTTGAGGCATTAAACATGGAGAAATAAATTTGGAAGAGGTATAAAAATTATTGGCAAGTAACCCACTGTTAACACTAGGGACTATATTCGTGAACAACGAAAATCAAGGGACGACAATTGTGGTCTCGGACCTAATAGGATAGAAAGAGTTGACAAATCTTAAAAAAACTTGGTATGACCAAAGCTTAATAAATTATAACACTACTTGCAAAGTTTCGTAACAATAGGATATATATTATAGACAATATGTTAAATTCTATACTCATCTTTGCGTGTTAAATTTTGACGTTAAAATTGAATAATTTCAACTATCAACATTTTGGGCTTTGAAAATTAAAATATTGCAAAAAAATACTTTTTAAATGCCCTAATATATCATTTATTATGTACTAAAAGCAATAGAGTACTCATTTGATTTATCAGAGTTAGCATAATTATTCAAAAGTCAAATTTATATCAGCCTGGGCCTAAAAATTGAGGTTTTTCAATGAAAGGGGGCCTTACATGAAGATGTAATATTTTCCAGCAATTTTAAATTTGTGAAGCTTTTTGGTTATAAATAATCCTTACATATGTATTGAATGTACTTTAAATGGAAAGAAAAGTCACAAATAACATATCATATTAGTTTAAAAGGGTCTTAAGCCAAGTAAGACTGGAAAAAAATAAGGGTCAATTTAGGCCGTGCCACATATTTACATTAAAAAATGCATATTGAGGCTATAAGAAATAAAAAATTGTGTCTTTTTTTATCATTTCTATACTCATGTGATATGATACAACAAATCTGAGCACAAAAAGGCTCTTGCAATTAACTTTTCTTACAGACAGTATGGTCTGATACAAAGATTTTTACCTTTTTAATGAAAAACTTGATTGTAATTTTAGTCTCAACAGGCTTATATTTAAACCACTTGCTATCCTACAGAAGAAAAGAAAGATATTATGTGAGATGGAACAGGTACAATAGACATTGTAAAGTGCTTTTGATACAAATTTAGTGAGGTCTTTATTGTGGACTTCAAATTTTATGTACCAAGAACCCCACTTTTGACTTCATCCAAACAGGGCGTTAGACAAGGGTCATTTATACAACACATTTTGTACATATTGTCTGAGATAATCTTCTTTTCTGTAGATTCTGAGTTCAAAAACAAGTAAAAGAACTAGATAAAGGCATAAAAACACAAGTATTGACACATGAAAGCCTGTCAGATAGAAAGTCAGGATGCCATGTATGTATCAGTATTGAAAAAGCCTTGAAATGCCTATTTTGACCATAAAATGCCAAAATTGGTCATTTTTGCAGATATTCTATTAAATAAAAGTTTAAATCCTTTAGTTTCATGCTATTTGACAAATTGACACCACCAAATCATTTAGGGAAGATGCCAAAGTACAGATTCTATATTTACAGACTTCACCTCTTAGGTCCGAGAACACAATTAATTCGTAGTGCATTTCTTTTAGAACATAAATAAAAATTAAAAAATTCCCACCTGCGCTTTCTCAATGAAATTTTTACAGTGTGTTGTACTACTTTTGGGACAAATTATATCAAAATTATAGAAAACTTCATCGCCTCTAACTCAAAATATGGACAATTTTGTGTTTAGGGTGTCTTGAAATCTTTTGACAGCTTCCGAAGTGCTAATTTTTAACCTTTTTCAGCTGGACCAAATCACTACTTTTCTGTAAAATTCTGGACCCAAATTTTTTTACAGTGTAATTTCACCCCCCTACTTACAATTTGAGGCATTAAACATGGAGAAATAAATTTGGAAGAGGTATAAAAATTATTGGCAAGTAACCCACTGTTAACACTAGGGACTATATTCGTGAACAACGAAAATCAAGGGACGACAATTGTGGTCTCGGACCTAATAGGATAGAAAGAGTTGACAAATCTTAAAAAAACTTGGTATGACCAAAGCTTAATAAATTATAACACTACTTGCAAAGTTTCGTAACAATAGGATATATATTATAGACAATATGTTAAATTCTATACTCATCTTTGCGTGTTAAATTTTGACGTTAAAATTGAATAATTTCAACTATCAACATTTTGGGCTTTGAAAATTAAAATATTGCAAAAAAATACTTTTTAAATGCCCTAATATATCATTTATTATGTACTAAAAGCAATAGAGTACTCATTTGATTTATCAGAGTTAGCATAATTATTCAAAAGTCAAATTTATATCAGCCTGGGCCTAAAAATTGAGGTTTTTCAATGAAAGGGGGCCTTACATGAAGATGTAATATTTTCCAGCAATTTTAAATTTGTGAAGCTTTTTGGTTATAAATAATCCTTACATATGTATTGAATGTACTTTAAATGGAAAGAAAAGTCACAAATAACATATCATATTAGTTTAAAAGGGTCTTAAGCCAAGTAAGACTGGAAAAAAATAAGGGTCAATTTAGGCCGTGCCACATATTTACATTAAAAAATGCATATTGAGGCTATAAGAAATAAAAAATTGTGTCTTTTTTTATCATTTCTATACTCATGTGATATGATACAACAAATCTGAGCACAAAAAGGCTCTTGCAATTAACTTTTCTTACAGACAGTATGGTCTGATACAAAGATTTTTACCTTTTTAATGAAAAACTTGATTGTAATTTTAGTCTCAACAGGCTTATATTTAAACCACTTGCTATCCTACAGAAGAAAAGAAAGATATTATGTGAGATGGAACAGGTACAATAGACATTGTAAAGTGCTTTTGATACAAATTTAGTGAGGTCTTTATTGTGGACTTCAAATTTTATGTACCAAGAACCCCACTTTTGACTTCATCCAAACAGGGCGTTAGACAAGGGTCATTTATACAACACATTTTGTACATATTGTCTGAGATAATCTTCTTTTCTGTAGATTCTGAGTTCAAAAACAAGTAAAAGAACTAGATAAAGGCATAAAAACACAAGTATTGACACATGAAAGCCTGTCAGATAGAAAGTCAGGATGCCATGTATGTATCAGTATTGAAAAAGCCTTGAAATGCCTATTTTGACCATAAAATGCCAAAATTGGTCATTTTTGCAGATATTCTATTAAATAAAAGTTTAAATCCTTTAGTTTCATGCTATTTGACAAATTGACACCACCAAATCATTTAGGGAAGATGCCAAAGTACAGATTCTATATTTACAGACTTCACCTCTTAGGTCCGAGAACACAATTAATTCGTAGTGCATTTCTTTTAGAACATAAATAAAAATTAAAAAATTCCCACCTGCGCTTTCTCAATGAAATTTTTACAGTGTGTTGTACTACTTTTGGGACAAATTATATCAAAATTATAGAAAACTTCATCGCCTCTAACTCAAAATATGGACAATTTTGTGTTTAGGGTGTCTTGAAATCTTTTGACAGCTTCCGAAGTGCTAATTTTTAACCTTTTTCAGCTGGACCAAATCACTACTTTTCTGTAAAATTCTGGACCCAAATTTTTTTACAGTGTAATTTCACCCCCCTACTTACAATTTGAGGCATTAAACATGGAGAAATAAATTTGGAAGAGGTATAAAAATTATTGGCAAGTAACCCACTGTTAACACTAGGGACTATATTCGTGAACAACGAAAATCAAGGGACGACAATTGTGGTCTCGGACCTAATAGGATAGAAAGAGTTGACAAATCTTAAAAAAACTTGGTATGACCAAAGCTTAATAAATTATAACACTACTTGCAAAGTTTCGTAACAATAGGATATATATTATAGACAATATGTTAAATTCTATACTCATCTTTGCGTGTTAAATTTTGACGTTAAAATTGAATAATTTCAACTATCAACATTTTGGGCTTTGAAAATTAAAATATTGCAAAAAAATACTTTTTAAATGCCCTAATATATCATTTATTATGTACTAAAAGCAATAGAGTACTCATTTGATTTATCAGAGTTAGCATAATTATTCAAAAGTCAAATTTATATCAGCCTGGGCCTAAAAATTGAGGTTTTTCAATGAAAGGGGGCCTTACATGAAGATGTAATATTTTCCAGCAATTTTAAATTTGTGAAGCTTTTTGGTTATAAATAATCCTTACATATGTATTGAATGTACTTTAAATGGAAAGAAAAGTCACAAATAACATATCATATTAGTTTAAAAGGGTCTTAAGCCAAGTAAGACTGGAAAAAAATAAGGGTCAATTTAGGCCGTGCCACATATTTACATTAAAAAATGCATATTGAGGCTATAAGAAATAAAAAATTGTGTCTTTTTTTATCATTTCTATACTCATGTGATATGATACAACAAATCTGAGCACAAAAAGGCTCTTGCAATTAACTTTTCTTACAGACAGTATGGTCTGATACAAAGATTTTTACCTTTTTAATGAAAAACTTGATTGTAATTTTAGTCTCAACAGGCTTATATTTAAACCACTTGCTATCCTACAGAAGAAAAGAAAGATATTATGTGAGATGGAACAGGTACAATAGACATTGTAAAGTGCTTTTGATACAAATTTAGTGAGGTCTTTATTGTGGACTTCAAATTTTATGTACCAAGAACCCCACTTTTGACTTCATCCAAACAGGGCGTTAGACAAGGGTCATTTATACAACACATTTTGTACATATTGTCTGAGATAATCTTCTTTTCTGTAGATTCTGAGTTCAAAAACAAGTAAAAGAACTAGATAAAGGCATAAAAACACAAGTATTGACACATGAAAGCCTGTCAGATAGAAAGTCAGGATGCCATGTATGTATCAGTATTGAAAAAGCCTTGAAATGCCTATTTTGACCATAAAATGCCAAAATTGGTCATTTTTGCAGATATTCTATTAAATAAAAGTTTAAATCCTTTAGTTTCATGCTATTTGACAAATTGACACCACCAAATCATTTAGGGAAGATGCCAAAGTACAGATTCTATATTTACAGACTTCACCTCTTAGGTCCGAGAACACAATTAATTCGTAGTGCATTTCTTTTAGAACATAAATAAAAATTAAAAAATTCCCACCTGCGCTTTCTCAATGAAATTTTTACAGTGTGTTGTACTACTTTTGGGACAAATTATATCAAAATTATAGAAAACTTCATCGCCTCTAACTCAAAATATGGACAATTTTGTGTTTAGGGTGTCTTGAAATCTTTTGACAGCTTCCGAAGTGCTAATTTTTAACCTTTTTCAGCTGGACCAAATCACTACTTTTCTGTAAAATTCTGGACCCAAATTTTTTTACAGTGTAATTTCACCCCCCTACTTACAATTTGAGGCATTAAACATGGAGAAATAAATTTGGAAGAGGTATAAAAATTATTGGCAAGTAACCCACTGTTAACACTAGGG
Organism: Mytilus galloprovincialis; assembly: GCF_965363235.1. NCBI lineage: Eukaryota > Metazoa > Mollusca > Bivalvia > Mytilida > Mytilidae > Mytilus > Mytilus galloprovincialis. Next base: position 16,884 of record NW_027468060.1, read on the forward strand.
ACTATATTCGTGAACAACGAAAATCAAGGGACGACAATTGTGGTCTCGGACCTAATAGGATAGAAAGAGTTGACAAATCTTAAAAAAACTTGGTATGACCAAAGCTTAATAAATTATAACACTACTTGCAAAGTTTCGTAACAATAGGATATATATTATAGACAATATGTTAAATTCTATACTCATCTTTGCGTGTTAAATTTTGACGTTAAAATTGAATAATTTCAACTATCAACATTTTGGGCTTTGAAAATTAAAATATTGCAAAAAAATACTTTTTAAATGCCCTAATATATCATTTATTATGTACTAAAAGCAATAGAGTACTCATTTGATTTATCAGAGTTAGCATAATTATTCAAAAGTCAAATTTATATCAGCCTGGGCCTAAAAATTGAGGTTTTTCAATGAAAGGGGGCCTTACATGAAGATGTAATATTTTCCAGCAATTTTAAATTTGTGAAGCTTTTTGGTTATAAATAATCCTTACATATGTATTGAATGTACTTTAAATGGAAAGAAAAGTCACAAATAACATATCATATTAGTTTAAAAGGGTCTTAAGCCAAGTAAGACTGGAAAAAAATAAGGGTCAATTTAGGCCGTGCCACATATTTACATTAAAAAATGCATATTGAGGCTATAAGAAATAAAAAATTGTGTCTTTTTTTATCATTTCTATACTCATGTGATATGATACAACAAATCTGAGCACAAAAAGGCTCTTGCAATTAACTTTTCTTACAGACAGTATGGTCTGATACAAAGATTTTTACCTTTTTAATGAAAAACTTGATTGTAATTTTAGTCTCAACAGGCTTATATTTAAACCACTTGCTATCCTACAGAAGAAAAGAAAGATATTATGTGAGATGGAACAGGTACAATAGACATTGTAAAGTGCTTTTGATACAAATTTAGTGAGGTCTTTATTGTGGACTTCAAATTTTATGTACCAAGAACCCCACTTTTGACTTCATCCAAACAGGGCGTTAGACAAGGGTCATTTATACAACACATTTTGTACATATTGTCTGAGATAATCTTCTTTTCTGTAGATTCTGAGTTCAAAAACAAGTAAAAGAACTAGATAAAGGCATAAAAACACAAGTATTGACACATGAAAGCCTGTCAGATAGAAAGTCAGGATGCCATGTATGTATCAGTATTGAAAAAGCCTTGAAATGCCTATTTTGACCATAAAATGCCAAAATTGGTCATTTTTGCAGATATTCTATTAAATAAAAGTTTAAATCCTTTAGTTTCATGCTATTTGACAAATTGACACCACCAAATCATTTAGGGAAGATGCCAAAGTACAGATTCTATATTTACAGACTTCACCTCTTAGGTCCGAGAACACAATTAATTCGTAGTGCATTTCTTTTAGAACATAAATAAAAATTAAAAAATTCCCACCTGCGCTTTCTCAATGAAATTTTTACAGTGTGTTGTACTACTTTTGGGACAAATTATATCAAAATTATAGAAAACTTCATCGCCTCTAACTCAAAATATGGACAATTTTGTGTTTAGGGTGTCTTGAAATCTTTTGACAGCTTCCGAAGTGCTAATTTTTAACCTTTTTCAGCTGGACCAAATCACTACTTTTCTGTAAAATTCTGGACCCAAATTTTTTTACAGTGTAATTTCACCCCCCTACTTACAATTTGAGGCATTAAACATGGAGAAATAAATTTGGAAGAGGTATAAAAATTATTGGCAAGTAACCCACTGTTAACACTAGGGACTATATTCGTGAACAACGAAAATCAAGGGACGACAATTGTGGTCTCGGACCTAATAGGATAGAAAGAGTTGACAAATCTTAAAAAAACTTGGTATGACCAAAGCTTAATAAATTATAACACTACTTGCAAAGTTTCGTAACAATAGGATATATATTATAGACAATATGTTAAATTCTATACTCATCTTTGCGTGTTAAATTTTGACGTTAAAATTGAATAATTTCAACTATCAACATTTTGGGCTTTGAAAATTAAAATATTGCAAAAAAATACTTTTTAAATGCCCTAATATATCATTTATTATGTACTAAAAGCAATAGAGTACTCATTTGATTTATCAGAGTTAGCATAATTATTCAAAAGTCAAATTTATATCAGCCTGGGCCTAAAAATTGAGGTTTTTCAATGAAAGGGGGCCTTACATGAAGATGTAATATTTTCCAGCAATTTTAAATTTGTGAAGCTTTTTGGTTATAAATAATCCTTACATATGTATTGAATGTACTTTAAATGGAAAGAAAAGTCACAAATAACATATCATATTAGTTTAAAAGGGTCTTAAGCCAAGTAAGACTGGAAAAAAATAAGGGTCAATTTAGGCCGTGCCACATATTTACATTAAAAAATGCATATTGAGGCTATAAGAAATAAAAAATTGTGTCTTTTTTTATCATTTCTATACTCATGTGATATGATACAACAAATCTGAGCACAAAAAGGCTCTTGCAATTAACTTTTCTTACAGACAGTATGGTCTGATACAAAGATTTTTACCTTTTTAATGAAAAACTTGATTGTAATTTTAGTCTCAACAGGCTTATATTTAAACCACTTGCTATCCTACAGAAGAAAAGAAAGATATTATGTGAGATGGAACAGGTACAATAGACATTGTAAAGTGCTTTTGATACAAATTTAGTGAGGTCTTTATTGTGGACTTCAAATTTTATGTACCAAGAACCCCACTTTTGACTTCATCCAAACAGGGCGTTAGACAAGGGTCATTTATACAACACATTTTGTACATATTGTCTGAGATAATCTTCTTTTCTGTAGATTCTGAGTTCAAAAACAAGTAAAAGAACTAGATAAAGGCATAAAAACACAAGTATTGACACATGAAAGCCTGTCAGATAGAAAGTCAGGATGCCATGTATGTATCAGTATTGAAAAAGCCTTGAAATGCCTATTTTGACCATAAAATGCCAAAATTGGTCATTTTTGCAGATATTCTATTAAATAAAAGTTTAAATCCTTTAGTTTCATGCTATTTGACAAATTGACACCACCAAATCATTTAGGGAAGATGCCAAAGTACAGATTCTATATTTACAGACTTCACCTCTTAGGTCCGAGAACACAATTAATTCGTAGTGCATTTCTTTTAGAACATAAATAAAAATTAAAAAATTCCCACCTGCGCTTTCTCAATGAAATTTTTACAGTGTGTTGTACTACTTTTGGGACAAATTATATCAAAATTATAGAAAACTTCATCGCCTCTAACTCAAAATATGGACAATTTTGTGTTTAGGGTGTCTTGAAATCTTTTGACAGCTTCCGAAGTGCTAATTTTTAACCTTTTTCAGCTGGACCAAATCACTACTTTTCTGTAAAATTCTGGACCCAAATTTTTTTACAGTGTAATTTCACCCCCCTACTTACAATTTGAGGCATTAAACATGGAGAAATAAATTTGGAAGAGGTATAAAAATTATTGGCAAGTAACCCACTGTTAACACTAGGGACTATATTCGTGAACAACGAAAATCAAGGGACGACAATTGTGGTCTCGGACCTAATAGGATAGAAAGAGTTGACAAATCTTAAAAAAACTTGGTATGACCAAAGCTTAATAAATTATAACACTACTTGCAAAGTTTCGTAACAATAGGATATATATTATAGACAATATGTTAAATTCTATACTCATCTTTGCGTGTTAAATTTTGACGTTAAAATTGAATAATTTCAACTATCAACATTTTGGGCTTTGAAAATTAAAATATTGCAAAAAAATACTTTTTAAATGCCCTAATATATCATTTATTATGTACTAAAAGCAATAGAGTACTCATTTGATTTATCAGAGTTAGCATAATTATTCAAAAGTCAAATTTATATCAGCCTGGGCCTAAAAATTGAGGTTTTTCAATGAAAGGGGGCCTTACATGAAGATGTAATATTTTCCAGCAATTTTAAATTTGTGAAGCTTTTTGGTTATAAATAATCCTTACATATGTATTGAATGTACTTTAAATGGAAAGAAAAGTCACAAATAACATATCATATTAGTTTAAAAGGGTCTTAAGCCAAGTAAGACTGGAAAAAAATAAGGGTCAATTTAGGCCGTGCCACATATTTACATTAAAAAATGCATATTGAGGCTATAAGAAATAAAAAATTGTGTCTTTTTTTATCATTTCTATACTCATGTGATATGATACAACAAATCTGAGCACAAAAAGGCTCTTGCAATTAACTTTTCTTACAGACAGTATGGTCTGATACAAAGATTTTTACCTTTTTAATGAAAAACTTGATTGTAATTTTAGTCTCAACAGGCTTATATTTAAACCACTTGCTATCCTACAGAAGAAAAGAAAGATATTATGTGAGATGGAACAGGTACAATAGACATTGTAAAGTGCTTTTGATACAAATTTAGTGAGGTCTTTATTGTGGACTTCAAATTTTATGTACCAAGAACCCCACTTTTGACTTCATCCAAACAGGGCGTTAGACAAGGGTCATTTATACAACACATTTTGTACATATTGTCTGAGATAATCTTCTTTTCTGTAGATTCTGAGTTCAAAAACAAGTAAAAGAACTAGATAAAGGCATAAAAACACAAGTATTGACACATGAAAGCCTGTCAGATAGAAAGTCAGGATGCCATGTATGTATCAGTATTGAAAAAGCCTTGAAATGCCTATTTTGACCATAAAATGCCAAAATTGGTCATTTTTGCAGATATTCTATTAAATAAAAGTTTAAATCCTTTAGTTTCATGCTATTTGACAAATTGACACCACCAAATCATTTAGGGAAGATGCCAAAGTACAGATTCTATATTTACAGACTTCACCTCTTAGGTCCGAGAACACAATTAATTCGTAGTGCATTTCTTTTAGAACATAAATAAAAATTAAAAAATTCCCACCTGCGCTTTCTCAATGAAATTTTGACAGTGTGTTGTACTACTTTTGGGACAAATTATATCAAAATTATAGAAAACTTCATCGCCTCTAACTCAAAATATGGACAATTTTGTGTTTAGGGTGTCTTGAAATCTTTTGACAGCTTCCGAAGTGCTAATTTTTAACCTTTTTCAGCTGGACCAAATCACTACTTTTCTGTAAAATTCTGGACCCAAATTTTTTTACAGTGTAATTTCACCCCCCTACTTACAATTTGAGGCATTAAACATGGAGAAATAAATTTGGAAGAGGTATAAAAATTATTGGCAAGTAACCCACTGTTAACACTAGGGACTATATTCGTGAACAACGAAAATCAAGGGACGACAATTGTGGTCTCGGACCTAATAGGATAGAAAGAGTTGACAAATCTTAAAAAAACTTGGTATGACCAAAGCTTAATAAATTATAACACTACTTGCAAAGTTTCGTAACAATAGGATATATATTATAGACAATATGTTAAATTCTATACTCATCTTTGCGTGTTAAATTTTGACGTTAAAATTGAATAATTTCAACTATCAACATTTTGGGCTTTGAAAATTAAAATATTGCAAAAAAATACTTTTTAAATGCCCTAATATATCATTTATTATGTACTAAAAGCAATAGAGTACTCATTTGATTTATCAGAGTTAGCATAATTATTCAAAAGTCAAATTTATATCAGCCTGGGCCTAAAAATTGAGGTTTTTCAATGAAAGGGGGCCTTACATGAAGATGTAATATTTTCCAGCAATTTTAAATTTGTGAAGCTTTTTGGTTATAAATAATCCTTACATATGTATTGAATGTACTTTAAATGGAAAGAAAAGTCACAAATAACATATCATATTAGTTTAAAAGGGTCTTAAGCCAAGTAAGACTGGAAAAAAATAAGGGTCAATTTAGGCCGTGCCACATATTTACATTAAAAAATGCATATTGAGGCTATAAGAAATAAAAAATTGTGTCTTTTTTTATCATTTCTATACTCATGTGATATGATACAACAAATCTGAGCACAAAAAGGCTCTTGCAATTAACTTTTCTTACAGACAGTATGGTCTGATACAAAGATTTTTACCTTTTTAATGAAAAACTTGATTGTAATTTTAGTCTCAACAGGCTTATATTTAAACCACTTGCTATCCTACAGAAGAAAAGAAAGATATTATGTGAGATGGAACAGGTACAATAGACATTGTAAAGTGCTTTTGATACAAATTTAGTGAGGTCTTTATTGTGGACTTCAAATTTTATGTACCAAGAACCCCACTTTTGACTTCATCCAAACAGGGCGTTAGACAAGGGTCATTTATACAACACATTTTGTACATATTGTCTGAGATAATCTTCTTTTCTGTAGATTCTGAGTTCAAAAACAAGTAAAAGAACTAGATAAAGGCATAAAAACACAAGTATTGACACATGAAAGCCTGTCAGATAGAAAGTCAGGATGCCATGTATGTATCAGTATTGAAAAAGCCTTGAAATGCCTATTTTGACCATAAAATGCCAAAATTGGTCATTTTTGCAGATATTCTATTAAATAAAAGTTTAAATCCTTTAGTTTCATGCTATTTGACAAATTGACACCACCAAATCATTTAGGGAAGATGCCAAAGTACAGATTCTATATTTACAGACTTCACCTCTTAGGTCCGAGAACACAATTAATTCGTAGTGCATTTCTTTTAGAACATAAATAAAAATTAAAAAATTCCCACCTGCGCTTTCTCAATGAAATTTTTACAGTGTGTTGTACTACTTTTGGGACAAATTATATCAAAATTATAGAAAACTTCATCGCCTCTAACTCAAAATATGGACAATTTTGTGTTTAGGGTGTCTTGAAATCTTTTGACAGCTTCCGAAGTGCTAATTTTTAACCTTTTTCAGCTGGACCAAATCACTACTTTTCTGTAAAATTCTGGACCCAAATTTTTTTACAGTGTAATTTCACCCCCCTACTTACAATTTGAGGCATTAAACATGGAGAAATAAATTTGGAAGAGGTATAAAAATTATTGGCAAGTAACCCACTGTTAACACTAGGGACTATATTCGTGAACAACGAAAATCAAGGGACGACAATTGTGGTCTCGGACCTAATAGGATAGAAAGAGTTGACAAATCTTAAAAAAACTTGGTATGACCAAAGCTTAATAAATTATAACACTACTTGCAAAGTTTCGTAACAATAGGATATATATTATAGACAATATGTTAAATTCTATACTCATCTTTGCGTGTTAAATTTTGACGTTAAAATTGAATAATTTCAACTATCAACATTTTGGGCTTTGAAAATTAAAATATTGCAAAAAAATACTTTTTAAATGCCCTAATATATCATTTATTATGTACTAAAAGCAATAGAGTACTCATTTGATTTATCAGAGTTAGCATAATTATTCAAAAGTCAAATTTATATCAGCCTGGGCCTAAAAATTGAGGTTTTTCAATGAAAGGGGGCCTTACATGAAGATGTAATATTTTCCAGCAATTTTAAATTTGTGAAGCTTTTTGGTTATAAATAATCCTTACATATGTATTGAATGTACTTTAAATGGAAAGAAAAGTCACAAATAACATATCATATTAGTTTAAAAGGGTCTTAAGCCAAGTAAGACTGGAAAAAAATAAGGGTCAATTTAGGCCGTGCCACATATTTACATTAAAAAATGCATATTGAGGCTATAAGAAATAAAAAATTGTGTCTTTTTTTATCATTTCTATACTCATGTGATATGATACAACAAATCTGAGCACAAAAAGGCTCTTGCAATTAACTTTTCTTACAGACAGTATGGTCTGATACAAAGATTTTTACCTTTTTAATGAAAAACTTGATTGTAATTTTAGTCTCAACAGGCTTATATTTAAACCACTTGCTATCCTACAGAAGAAAAGAAAGATATTATGTGAGATGGAACAGGTACAATAGACATTGTAAAGTGCTTTTGATACAAATTTAGTGAGGTCTTTATTGTGGACTTCAAATTTTATGTACCAAGAACCCCACTTTTGACTTCATCCAAACAGGGCGTTAGACAAGGGTCATTTATACAACACATTTTGTACATATTGTCTGAGATAATCTTCTTTTCTGTAGATTCTGAGTTCAAAAACAAGTAAAAGAACTAGATAAAGGCATAAAAACACAAGTATTGACACATGAAAGCCTGTCAGATAGAAAGTCAGGATGCCATGTATGTATCAGTATTGAAAAAGCCTTGAAATGCCTATTTTGACCATAAAATGCCAAAATTGGTCATTTTTGCAGATATTCTATTAAATAAAAGTTTAAATCCTTTAGTTTCATGCTATTTGACAAATTGACACCACCAAATCATTTAGGGAAGATGCCAAAGTACAGATTCTATATTTACAGACTTCACCTCTTAGGTCCGAGAACACAATTAATTCGTAGTGCATTTCTTTTAGAACATAAATAAAAATTAAAAAATTCCCACCTGCGCTTTCTCAATGAAATTTTTACAGTGTGTTGTACTACTTTTGGGACAAATTATATCAAAATTATAGAAAACTTCATCGCCTCTAACTCAAAATATGGACAATTTTGTGTTTAGGGTGTCTTGAAATCTTTTGACAGCTTCCGAAGTGCTAATTTTTAACCTTTTTCAGCTGGACCAAATCACTACTTTTCTGTAAAATTCTGGACCCAAATTTTTTTACAGTGTAATTTCACCCCCCTACTTACAATTTGAGGCATTAAACATGGAGAAATAAATTTGGAAGAGGTATAAAAATTATTGGCAAGTAACCCACTGTTAACACTAGGGACTATATTCGTGAACAACGAAAATCAAGGGACGACAATTGTGGTCTCGGACCTAATAGGATAGAAAGAGTTGACAAATCTTAAAAAAACTTGGTATGACCAAAGCTTAATAAATTATAACACTACTTGCAAAGTTTCGTAACAATAGGATATATATTATAGACAATATGTTAAATTCTATACTCATCTTTGCGTGTTAAATTTTGACGTTAAAATTGAATAATTTCAACTATCAACATTTTGGGCTTTGAAAATTAAAATATTGCAAAAAAATACTTTTTAAATGCCCTAATATATCATTTATTATGTACTAAAAGCAATAGAGTACTCATTTGATTTATCAGAGTTAGCATAATTATTCAAAAGTCAAATTTATATCAGCCTGGGCCTAAAAATTGAGGTTTTTCAATGAAAGGGGGCCTTACATGAAGATGTAATATTTTCCAGCAATTTTAAATTTGTGAAGCTTTTTGGTTATAAATAATCCTTACATATGTATTGAATGTACTTTAAATGGAAAGAAAAGTCACAAATAACATATCATATTAGTTTAAAAGGGTCTTAAGCCAAGTAAGACTGGAAAAAAATAAGGGTCAATTTAGGCCGTGCCACATATTTACATTAAAAAATGCATATTGAGGCTATAAGAAATAAAAAATTGTGTCTTTTTTTATCATTTCTATACTCATGTGATATGATACAACAAATCTGAGCACAAAAAGGCTCTTGCAATTAACTTTTCTTACAGACAGTATGGTCTGATACAAAGATTTTTACCTTTTTAATGAAAAACTTGATTGTAATTTTAGTCTCAACAGGCTTATATTTAAACCACTTGCTATCCTACAGAAGAAAAGAAAGATATTATGTGAGATGGAACAGGTACAATAGACATTGTAAAGTGCTTTTGATACAAATTTAGTGAGGTCTTTATTGTGGACTTCAAATTTTATGTACCAAGAACCCCACTTTTGACTTCATCCAAACAGGGCGTTAGACAAGGGTCATTTATACAACACATTTTGTACATATTGTCTGAGATAATCTTCTTTTCTGTAGATTCTGAGTTCAAAAACAAGTAAAAGAACTAGATAAAGGCATAAAAACACAAGTATTGACACATGAAAGCCTGTCAGATAGAAAGTCAGGATGCCATGTATGTATCAGTATTGAAAAAGCCTTGAAATGCCTATTTTGACCATAAAATGCCAAAATTGGTCATTTTTGCAGATATTCTATTAAATAAAAGTTTAAATCCTTTAGTTTCATGCTATTTGACAAATTGACACCACCAAATCATTTAGGGAAGATGCCAAAGTACAGATTCTATATTTACAGACTTCACCTCTTAGGTCCGAGAACACAATTAATTCGTAGTGCATTTCTTTTAGAACATAAATAAAAATTAAAAAATTCCCACCTGCGCTTTCTCAATGAAATTTTTACAGTGTGTTGTACTACTTTTGGGACAAATTATATCAAAATTATAGAAAACTTCATCGCCTCTAACTCAAAATATGGACAATTTTGTGTTTAGGGTGTCTTGAAATCTTTTGACAGCTTCCGAAGTGCTAATTTTTAACCTTTTTCAGCTGGACCAAATCACTACTTTTCTGTAAAATTCTGGACCCAAATTTTTTTACAGTGTAATTTCACCCCCCTACTTACAATTTGAGGCATTAAACATGGAGAAATAAATTTGGAAGAGGTATAAAAATTATTGGCAAGTAACCCACTGTTAACACTAGGGACTATATTCGTGAACAACGAAAATCAAGGGACGACAATTGTGGTCTCGGACCTAATAGGATAGAAAGAGTTGACAAATCTTAAAAAAACTTGGTATGACCAAAGCTTAATAAATTATAACACTACTTGCAAAGTTTCGTAACAATAGGATATATATTATAGACAATATGTTAAATTCTATACTCATCTTTGCGTGTTAAATTTTGACGTTAAAATTGAATAATTTCAACTATCAACATTTTGGGCTTTGAAAATTAAAATATTGCAAAAAAATACTTTTTAAATGCCCTAATATATCATTTATTATGTACTAAAAGCAATAGAGTACTCATTTGATTTATCAGAGTTAGCATAATTATTCAAAAGTCAAATTTATATCAGCCTGGGCCTAAAAATTGAGGTTTTTCAATGAAAGGGGGCCTTACATGAAGATGTAATATTTTCCAGCAATTTTAAATTTGTGAAGCTTTTTGGTTATAAATAATCCTTACATATGTATTGAATGTACTTTAAATGGAAAGAAAAGTCACAAATAACATATCATATTAGTTTAAAAGGGTCTTAAGCCAAGTAAGACTGGAAAAAAATAAGGGTCAATTTAGGCCGTGCCACATATTTACATTAAAAAATGCATATTGAGGCTATAAGAAATAAAAAATTGTGTCTTTTTTTATCATTTCTATACTCATGTGATATGATACAACAAATCTGAGCACAAAAAGGCTCTTGCAATTAACTTTTCTTACAGACAGTATGGTCTGATACAAAGATTTTTACCTTTTTAATGAAAAACTTGATTGTAATTTTAGTCTCAACAGGCTTATATTTAAACCACTTGCTATCCTACAGAAGAAAAGAAAGATATTATGTGAGATGGAACAGGTACAATAGACATTGTAAAGTGCTTTTGATACAAATTTAGTGAGGTCTTTATTGTGGACTTCAAATTTTATGTACCAAGAACCCCACTTTTGACTTCATCCAAACAGGGCGTTAGACAAGGGTCATTTATACAACACATTTTGTACATATTGTCTGAGATAATCTTCTTTTCTGTAGATTCTGAGTTCAAAAACAAGTAAAAGAACTAGATAAAGGCATAAAAACACAAGTATTGACACATGAAAGCCTGTCAGATAGAAAGTCAGGATGCCATGTATGTATCAGTATTGAAAAAGCCTTGAAATGCCTATTTTGACCATAAAATGCCAAAATTGGTCATTTTTGCAGATATTCTATTAAATAAAAGTTTAAATCCTTTAGTTTCATGCTATTTGACAAATTGACACCACCAAATCATTTAGGGAAGATGCCAAAGTACAGATTCTATATTTACAGACTTCACCTCTTAGGTCCGAGAACACAATTAATTCGTAGTGCATTTCTTTTAGAACATAAATAAAAATTAAAAAATTCCCACCTGCGCTTTCTCAATGAAATTTTTACAGTGTGTTGTACTACTTTTGGGACAAATTATATCAAAATTATAGAAAACTTCATCGCCTCTAACTCAAAATATGGACAATTTTGTGTTTAGGGTGTCTTGAAATCTTTTGACAGCTTCCGAAGTGCTAATTTTTAACCTTTTTCAGCTGGACCAAATCACTACTTTTCTGTAAAATTCTGGACCCAAATTTTTTTACAGTGTAATTTCACCCCCCTACTTACAATTTGAGGCATTAAACATGGAGAAATAAATTTGGAAGAGGTATAAAAATTATTGGCAAGTAACCCACTGTTAACACTAGGGACTATATTCGTGAACAACGAAAATCAAGGGACGACAATTGTGGTCTCGGACCTAATAGGATAGAAAGAGTTGACAAATCTTAAAAAAACTTGGTATGACCAAAGCTTAATAAATTATAACACTACTTGCAAAGTTTCGTAACAATAGGATATATATTATAGACAATATGTTAAATTCTATACTCATCTTTGCGTGTTAAATTTTGACGTTAAAATTGAATAATTTCAACTATCAACATTTTGGGCTTTGAAAATTAAAATATTGCAAAAAAATACTTTTTAAATGCCCTAATATATCATTTATTATGTACTAAAAGCAATAGAGTACTCATTTGATTTATCAGAGTTAGCATAATTATTCAAAAGTCAAATTTATATCAGCCTGGGCCTAAAAATTGAGGTTTTTCAATGAAAGGGGGCCTTACATGAAGATGTAATATTTTCCAGCAATTTTAAATTTGTGAAGCTTTTTGGTTATAAATAATCCTTACATATGTATTGAATGTACTTTAAATGGAAAGAAAAGTCACAAATAACATATCATATTAGTTTAAAAGGGTCTTAAGCCAAGTAAGACTGGAAAAAAATAAGGGTCAATTTAGGCCGTGCCACATATTTACATTAAAAAATGCATATTGAGGCTATAAGAAATAAAAAATTGTGTCTTTTTTTATCATTTCTATACTCATGTGATATGATACAACAAATCTGAGCACAAAAAGGCTCTTGCAATTAACTTTTCTTACAGACAGTATGGTCTGATACAAAGATTTTTACCTTTTTAATGAAAAACTTGATTGTAATTTTAGTCTCAACAGGCTTATATTTAAACCACTTGCTATCCTACAGAAGAAAAGAAAGATATTATGTGAGATGGAACAGGTACAATAGACATTGTAAAGTGCTTTTGATACAAATTTAGTGAGGTCTTTATTGTGGACTTCAAATTTTATGTACCAAGAACCCCACTTTTGACTTCATCCAAACAGGGCGTTAGACAAGGGTCATTTATACAACACATTTTGTACATATTGTCTGAGATAATCTTCTTTTCTGTAGATTCTGAGTTCAAAAACAAGTAAAAGAACTAGATAAAGGCATAAAAACACAAGTATTGACACATGAAAGCCTGTCAGATAGAAAGTCAGGATGCCATGTATGTATCAGTATTGAAAAAGCCTTGAAATGCCTATTTTGACCATAAAATGCCAAAATTGGTCATTTTTGCAGATATTCTATTAAATAAAAGTTTAAATCCTTTAGTTTCATGCTATTTGACAAATTGACACCACCAAATCATTTAGGGAAGATGCCAAAGTACAGATTCTATATTTACAGACTTCACCTCTTAGGTCCGAGAACACAATTAATTCGTAGTGCATTTCTTTTAGAACATAAATAAAAATTAAAAAATTCCCACCTGCGCTTTCTCAATGAAATTTTTACAGTGTGTTGTACTACTTTTGGGACAAATTATATCAAAATTATAGAAAACTTCATCGCCTCTAACTCAAAATATGGACAATTTTGTGTTTAGGGTGTCTTGAAATCTTTTGACAGCTTCCGAAGTGCTAATTTTTAACCTTTTTCAGCTGGACCAAATCACTACTTTTCTGTAAAATTCTGGACCCAAATTTTTTTACAGTGTAATTTCACCCCCCTACTTACAATTTGAGGCATTAAACATGGAGAAATAAATTTGGAAGAGGTATAAAAATTATTGGCAAGTAACCCACTGTTAACACTAGGGACTATATTCGTGAACAACGAAAATCAAGGGACGACAATTGTGGTCTCGGACCTAATAGGATAGAAAGAGTTGACAAATCTTAAAAAAACTTGGTATGACCAAAGCTTAATAAATTATAACACTACTTGCAAAGTTTCGTAACAATAGGATATATATTATAGACAATATGTTAAATTCTATACTCATCTTTGCGTGTTAAATTTTGACGTTAAAATTGAATAATTTCAACTATCAACATTTTGGGCTTTGAAAATTAAAATATTGCAAAAAAATACTTTTTAAATGCCCTAATATATCATTTATTATGTACTAAAAGCAATAGAGTACTCATTTGATTTATCAGAGTTAGCATAATTATTCAAAAGTCAAATTTATATCAGCCTGGGCCTAAAAATTGAGGTTTTTCAATGAAAGGGGGCCTTACATGAAGATGTAATATTTTCCAGCAATTTTAAATTTGTGAAGCTTTTTGGTTATAAATAATCCTTACATATGTATTGAATGTACTTTAAATGGAAAGAAAAGTCACAAATAACATATCATATTAGTTTAAAAGGGTCTTAAGCCAAGTAAGACTGGAAAAAAATAAGGGTCAATTTAGGCCGTGCCACATATTTACATTAAAAAATGCATATTGAGGCTATAAGAAATAAAAAATTGTGTCTTTTTTTATCATTTCTATACTCATGTGATATGATACAACAAATCTGAGCACAAAAAGGCTCTTGCAATTAACTTTTCTTACAGACAGTATGGTCTGATACAAAGATTTTTACCTTTTTAATGAAAAACTTGATTGTAATTTTAGTCTCAACAGGCTTATATTTAAACCACTTGCTATCCTACAGAAGAAAAGAAAGATATTATGTGAGATGGAACAGGTACAATAGACATTGTAAAGTGCTTTTGATACAAATTTAGTGAGGTCTTTATTGTGGACTTCAAATTTTATGTACCAAGAACCCCACTTTTGACTTCATCCAAACAGGGCGTTAGACAAGGGTCATTTATACAACACATTTTGTACATATTGTCTGAGATAATCTTCTTTTCTGTAGATTCTGAGTTCAAAAACAAGTAAAAGAACTAGATAAAGGCATAAAAACACAAGTATTGACACATGAAAGCCTGTCAGATAGAAAGTCAGGATGCCATGTATGTATCAGTATTGAAAAAGCCTTGAAATGCCTATTTTGACCATAAAATGCCAAAATTGGTCATTTTTGCAGATATTCTATTAAATAAAAGTTTAAATCCTTTAGTTTCATGCTATTTGACAAATTGACACCACCAAATCATTTAGGGAAGATGCCAAAGTACAGATTCTATATTTACAGACTTCACCTCTTAGGTCCGAGAACACAATTAATTCGTAGTGCATTTCTTTTAGAACATAAATAAAAATTAAAAAATTCCCACCTGCGCTTTCTCAATGAAATTTTTACAGTGTGTTGTACTACTTTTGGGACAAATTATATCAAAATTATAGAAAACTTCATCGCCTCTAACTCAAAATATGGACAATTTTGTGTTTAGGGTGTCTTGAAATCTTTTGACAGCTTCCGAAGTGCTAATTTTTAACCTTTTTCAGCTGGACCAAATCACTACTTTTCTGTAAAATTCTGGACCCAAATTTTTTTACAGTGTAATTTCACCCCCCTACTTACAATTTGAGGCATTAAACATGGAGAAATAAATTTGGAAGAGGTATAAAAATTATTGGCAAGTAACCCACTGTTAACACTAGGGACTATATTCGTGAACAACGAAAATCAAGGGACGACAATTGTGGTCTCGGACCTAATAGGATAGAAAGAGTTGACAAATCTTAAAAAAACTTGGTATGACCAAAGCTTAATAAATTATAACACTACTTGCAAAGTTTCGTAACAATAGGATATATATTATAGACAATATGTTAAATTCTATACTCATCTTTGCGTGTTAAATTTTGACGTTAAAATTGAATAATTTCAACTATCAACATTTTGGGCTTTGAAAATTAAAATATTGCAAAAAAATACTTTTTAAATGCCCTAATATATCATTTATTATGTACTAAAAGCAATAGAGTACTCATTTGATTTATCAGAGTTAGCATAATTATTCAAAAGTCAAATTTATATCAGCCTGGGCCTAAAAATTGAGGTTTTTCAATGAAAGGGGGCCTTACATGAAGATGTAATATTTTCCAGCAATTTTAAATTTGTGAAGCTTTTTGGTTATAAATAATCCTTACATATGTATTGAATGTACTTTAAATGGAAAGAAAAGTCACAAATAACATATCATATTAGTTTAAAAGGGTCTTAAGCCAAGTAAGACTGGAAAAAAATAAGGGTCAATTTAGGCCGTGCCACATATTTACATTAAAAAATGCATATTGAGGCTATAAGAAATAAAAAATTGTGTCTTTTTTTATCATTTCTATACTCATGTGATATGATACAACAAATCTGAGCACAAAAAGGCTCTTGCAATTAACTTTTCTTACAGACAGTATGGTCTGATACAAAGATTTTTACCTTTTTAATGAAAAACTTGATTGTAATTTTAGTCTCAACAGGCTTATATTTAAACCACTTGCTATCCTACAGAAGAAAAGAAAGATATTATGTGAGATGGAACAGGTACAATAGACATTGTAAAGTGCTTTTGATACAAATTTAGTGAGGTCTTTATTGTGGACTTCAAATTTTATGTACCAAGAACCCCACTTTTGACTTCATCCAAACAGGGCGTTAGACAAGGGTCATTTATACAACACATTTTGTACATATTGTCTGAGATAATCTTCTTTTCTGTAGATTCTGAGTTCAAAAACAAGTAAAAGAACTAGATAAAGGCATAAAAACACAAGTATTGACACATGAAAGCCTGTCAGATAGAAAGTCAGGATGCCATGTATGTATCAGTATTGAAAAAGCCTTGAAATGCCTATTTTGACCATAAAATGCCAAAATTGGTCATTTTTGCAGATATTCTATTAAATAAAAGTTTAAATCCTTTAGTTTCATGCTATTTGACAAATTGACACCACCAAATCATTTAGGGAAGATGCCAAAGTACAGATTCTATATTTACAGACTTCACCTCTTAGGTCCGAGAACACAATTAATTCGTAGTGCATTTCTTTTAGAACATAAATAAAAATTAAAAAATTCCCACCTGCGCTTTCTCAATGAAATTTTTACAGTGTGTTGTACTACTTTTGGGACAAATTATATCAAAATTATAGAAAACTTCATCGCCTCTAACTCAAAATATGGACAATTTTGTGTTTAGGGTGTCTTGAAATCTTTTGACAGCTTCCGAAGTGCTAATTTTTAACCTTTTTCAGCTGGACCAAATCACTACTTTTCTGTAAAATTCTGGACCCAAATTTTTTTACAGTGTAATTTCACCCCCCTACTTACAATTTGAGGCATTAAACATGGAGAAATAAATTTGGAAGAGGTATAAAAATTATTGGCAAGTAACCCACTGTTAACACTAGGGACTATATTCGTGAACAACGAAAATCAAGGGACGACAATTGTGGTCTCGGACCTAATAGGATAGAAAGAGTTGACAAATCTTAAAAAAACTTGGTATGACCAAAGCTTAATAAATTATAACACTACTTGCAAAGTTTCGTAACAATAGGATATATATTATAGACAATATGTTAAATTCTATACTCATCTTTGCGTGTTAAATTTTGACGTTAAAATTGAATAATTTCAACTATCAACATTTTGGGCTTTGAAAATTAAAATATTGCAAAAAAATACTTTTTAAATGCCCTAATATATCATTTATTATGTACTAAAAGCAATAGAGTACTCATTTGATTTATCAGAGTTAGCATAATTATTCAAAAGTCAAATTTATATCAGCCTGGGCCTAAAAATTGAGGTTTTTCAATGAAAGGGGGCCTTACATGAAGATGTAATATTTTCCAGCAATTTTAAATTTGTGAAGCTTTTTGGTTATAAATAATCCTTACATATGTATTGAATGTACTTTAAATGGAAAGAAAAGTCACAAATAACATATCATATTAGTTTAAAAGGGTCTTAAGCCAAGTAAGACTGGAAAAAAATAAGGGTCAATTTAGGCCGTGCCACATATTTACATTAAAAAATGCATATTGAGGCTATAAGAAATAAAAAATTGTGTCTTTTTTTATCATTTCTATACTCATGTGATATGATACAACAAATCTGAGCACAAAAAGGCTCTTGCAATTAACTTTTCTTACAGACAGTATGGTCTGATACAAAGATTTTTACCTTTTTAATGAAAAACTTGATTGTAATTTTAGTCTCAACAGGCTTATATTTAAACCACTTGCTATCCTACAGAAGAAAAGAAAGATATTATGTGAGATGGAACAGGTACAATAGACATTGTAAAGTGCTTTTGATACAAATTTAGTGAGGTCTTTATTGTGGACTTCAAATTTTATGTACCAAGAACCCCACTTTTGACTTCATCCAAACAGGGCGTTAGACAAGGGTCATTTATACAACACATTTTGTACATATTGTCTGAGATAATCTTCTTTTCTGTAGATTCTGAGTTCAAAAACAAGTAAAAGAACTAGATAAAGGCATAAAAACACAAGTATTGACACATGAAAGCCTGTCAGATAGAAAGTCAGGATGCCATGTATGTATCAGTATTGAAAAAGCCTTGAAATGCCTATTTTGACCATAAAATGCCAAAATTGGTCATTTTTGCAGATATTCTATTAAATAAAAGTTTAAATCCTTTAGTTTCATGCTATTTGACAAATTGACACCACCAAATCATTTAGGGAAGATGCCAAAGTACAGATTCTATATTTACAGACTTCACCTCTTAGGTCCGAGAACACAATTAATTCGTAGTGCATTTCTTTTAGAACATAAATAAAAATTAAAAAATTCCCACCTGCGCTTTCTCAATGAAATTTTTACAGTGTGTTGTACTACTTTTGGGACAAATTATATCAAAATTATAGAAAACTTCATCGCCTCTAACTCAAAATATGGACAATTTTGTGTTTAGGGTGTCTTGAAATCTTTTGACAGCTTCCGAAGTGCTAATTTTTAACCTTTTTCAGCTGGACCAAATCACTACTTTTCTGTAAAATTCTGGACCCAAATTTTTTTACAGTGTAATTTCACCCCCCTACTTACAATTTGAGGCATTAAACATGGAGAAATAAATTTGGAAGAGGTATAAAAATTATTGGCAAGTAACCCACTGTTAACACTAGGGACTATATTCGTGAACAACGAAAATCAAGGGACGACAATTGTGGTCTCGGACCTAATAGGATAGAAAGAGTTGACAAATCTTAAAAAAACTTGGTATGACCAAAGCTTAATAAATTATAACACTACTTGCAAAGTTTCGTAACAATAGGATATATATTATAGACAATATGTTAAATTCTATACTCATCTTTGCGTGTTAAATTTTGACGTTAAAATTGAATAATTTCAACTATCAACATTTTGGGCTTTGAAAATTAAAATATTGCAAAAAAATACTTTTTAAATGCCCTAATATATCATTTATTATGTACTAAAAGCAATAGAGTACTCATTTGATTTATCAGAGTTAGCATAATTATTCAAAAGTCAAATTTATATCAGCCTGGGCCTAAAAATTGAGGTTTTTCAATGAAAGGGGGCCTTACATGAAGATGTAATATTTTCCAGCAATTTTAAATTTGTGAAGCTTTTTGGTTATAAATAATCCTTACATATGTATTGAATGTACTTTAAATGGAAAGAAAAGTCACAAATAACATATCATATTAGTTTAAAAGGGTCTTAAGCCAAGTAAGACTGGAAAAAAATAAGGGTCAATTTAGGCCGTGCCACATATTTACATTAAAAAATGCATATTGAGGCTATAAGAAATAAAAAATTGTGTCTTTTTTTATCATTTCTATACTCATGTGATATGATACAACAAATCTGAGCACAAAAAGGCTCTTGCAATTAACTTTTCTTACAGACAGTATGGTCTGATACAAAGATTTTTACCTTTTTAATGAAAAACTTGATTGTAATTTTAGTCTCAACAGGCTTATATTTAAACCACTTGCTATCCTACAGAAGAAAAGAAAGATATTATGTGAGATGGAACAGGTACAATAGACATTGTAAAGTGCTTTTGATACAAATTTAGTGAGGTCTTTATTGTGGACTTCAAATTTTATGTACCAAGAACCCCACTTTTGACTTCATCCAAACAGGGCGTTAGACAAGGGTCATTTATACAACACATTTTGTACATATTGTCTGAGATAATCTTCTTTTCTGTAGATTCTGAGTTCAAAAACAAGTAAAAGAACTAGATAAAGGCATAAAAACACAAGTATTGACACATGAAAGCCTGTCAGATAGAAAGTCAGGATGCCATGTATGTATCAGTATTGAAAAAGCCTTGAAATGCCTATTTTGACCATAAAATGCCAAAATTGGTCATTTTTGCAGATATTCTATTAAATAAAAGTTTAAATCCTTTAGTTTCATGCTATTTGACAAATTGACACCACCAAATCATTTAGGGAAGATGCCAAAGTACAGATTCTATATTTACAGACTTCACCTCTTAGGTCCGAGAACACAATTAATTCGTAGTGCATTTCTTTTAGAACATAAATAAAAATTAAAAAATTCCCACCTGCGCTTTCTCAATGAAATTTTTACAGTGTGTTGTACTACTTTTGGGACAAATTATATCAAAATTATAGAAAACTTCATCGCCTCTAACTCAAAATATGGACAATTTTGTGTTTAGGGTGTCTTGAAATCTTTTGACAGCTTCCGAAGTGCTAATTTTTAACCTTTTTCAGCTGGACCAAATCACTACTTTTCTGTAAAATTCTGGACCCAAATTTTTTTACAGTGTAATTTCACCCCCCTACTTACAATTTGAGGCATTAAACATGGAGAAATAAATTTGGAAGAGGTATAAAAATTATTGGCAAGTAACCCACTGTTAACACTAGGGACTATATTCGTGAACAACGAAAATCAAGGGACGACAATTGTGGTCTCGGACCTAATAGGATAGAAAGAGTTGACAAATCTTAAAAAAACTTGGTATGACCAAAGCTTAATAAATTATAACACTACTTGCAAAGTTTCGTAACAATAGGATATATATTATAGACAATATGTTAAATTCTATACTCATCTTTGCGTGTTAAATTTTGACGTTAAAATTGAATAATTTCAACTATCAACATTTTGGGCTTTGAAAATTAAAATATTGCAAAAAAATACTTTTTAAATGCCCTAATATATCATTTATTATGTACTAAAAGCAATAGAGTACTCATTTGATTTATCAGAGTTAGCATAATTATTCAAAAGTCAAATTTATATCAGCCTGGGCCTAAAAATTGAGGTTTTTCAATGAAAGGGGGCCTTACATGAAGATGTAATATTTTCCAGCAATTTTAAATTTGTGAAGCTTTTTGGTTATAAATAATCCTTACATATGTATTGAATGTACTTTAAATGGAAAGAAAAGTCACAAATAACATATCATATTAGTTTAAAAGGGTCTTAAGCCAAGTAAGACTGGAAAAAAATAAGGGTCAATTTAGGCCGTGCCACATATTTACATTAAAAAATGCATATTGAGGCTATAAGAAATAAAAAATTGTGTCTTTTTTTATCATTTCTATACTCATGTGATATGATACAACAAATCTGAGCACAAAAAGGCTCTTGCAATTAACTTTTCTTACAGACAGTATGGTCTGATACAAAGATTTTTACCTTTTTAATGAAAAACTTGATTGTAATTTTAGTCTCAACAGGCTTATATTTAAACCACTTGCTATCCTACAGAAGAAAAGAAAGATATTATGTGAGATGGAACAGGTACAATAGACATTGTAAAGTGCTTTTGATACAAATTTAGTGAGGTCTTTATTGTGGACTTCAAATTTTATGTACCAAGAACCCCACTTTTGACTTCATCCAAACAGGGCGTTAGACAAGGGTCATTTATACAACACATTTTGTACATATTGTCTGAGATAATCTTCTTTTCTGTAGATTCTGAGTTCAAAAACAAGTAAAAGAACTAGATAAAGGCATAAAAACACAAGTATTGACACATGAAAGCCTGTCAGATAGAAAGTCAGGATGCCATGTATGTATCAGTATTGAAAAAGCCTTGAAATGCCTATTTTGACCATAAAATGCCAAAATTGGTCATTTTTGCAGATATTCTATTAAATAAAAGTTTAAATCCTTTAGTTTCATGCTATTTGACAAATTGACACCACCAAATCATTTAGGGAAGATGCCAAAGTACAGATTCTATATTTACAGACTTCACCTCTTAGGTCCGAGAACACAATTAATTCGTAGTGCATTTCTTTTAGAACATAAATAAAAATTAAAAAATTCCCACCTGCGCTTTCTCAATGAAATTTTTACAGTGTGTTGTACTACTTTTGGGACAAATTATATCAAAATTATAGAAAACTTCATCGCCTCTAACTCAAAATATGGACAATTTTGTGTTTAGGGTGTCTTGAAATCTTTTGACAGCTTCCGAAGTGCTAATTTTTAACCTTTTTCAGCTGGACCAAATCACTACTTTTCTGTAAAATTCTGGACCCAAATTTTTTTACAGTGTAATTTCACCCCCCTACTTACAATTTGAGGCATTAAACATGGAGAAATAAATTTGGAAGAGGTATAAAAATTATTGGCAAGTAACCCACTGTTAACACTAGGGACTATATTCGTGAACAACGAAAATCAAGGGACGACAATTGTGGTCTCGGACCTAATAGGATAGAAAGAGTTGACAAATCTTAAAAAAACTTGGTATGACCAAAGCTTAATAAATTATAACACTACTTGCAAAGTTTCGTAACAATAGGATATATATTATAGACAATATGTTAAATTCTATACTCATCTTTGCGTGTTAAATTTTGACGTTAAAATTGAATAATTTCAACTATCAACATTTTGGGCTTTGAAAATTAAAATATTGCAAAAAAATACTTTTTAAATGCCCTAATATATCATTTATTATGTACTAAAAGCAATAGAGTACTCATTTGATTTATCAGAGTTAGCATAATTATTCAAAAGTCAAATTTATATCAGCCTGGGCCTAAAAATTGAGGTTTTTCAATGAAAGGGGGCCTTACATGAAGATGTAATATTTTCCAGCAATTTTAAATTTGTGAAGCTTTTTGGTTATAAATAATCCTTACATATGTATTGAATGTACTTTAAATGGAAAGAAAAGTCACAAATAACATATCATATTAGTTTAAAAGGGTCTTAAGCCAAGTAAGACTGGAAAAAAATAAGGGTCAATTTAGGCCGTGCCACATATTTACATTAAAAAATGCATATTGAGGCTATAAGAAATAAAAAATTGTGTCTTTTTTTATCATTTCTATACTCATGTGATATGATACAACAAATCTGAGCACAAAAAGGCTCTTGCAATTAACTTTTCTTACAGACAGTATGGTCTGATACAAAGATTTTTACCTTTTTAATGAAAAACTTGATTGTAATTTTAGTCTCAACAGGCTTATATTTAAACCACTTGCTATCCTACAGAAGAAAAGAAAGATATTATGTGAGATGGAACAGGTACAATAGACATTGTAAAGTGCTTTTGATACAAATTTAGTGAGGTCTTTATTGTGGACTTCAAATTTTATGTACCAAGAACCCCACTTTTGACTTCATCCAAACAGGGCGTTAGACAAGGGTCATTTATACAACACATTTTGTACATATTGTCTGAGATAATCTTCTTTTCTGTAGATTCTGAGTTCAAAAACAAGTAAAAGAACTAGATAAAGGCATAAAAACACAAGTATTGACACATGAAAGCCTGTCAGATAGAAAGTCAGGATGCCATGTATGTATCAGTATTGAAAAAGCCTTGAAATGCCTATTTTGACCATAAAATGCCAAAATTGGTCATTTTTGCAGATATTCTATTAAATAAAAGTTTAAATCCTTTAGTTTCATGCTATTTGACAAATTGACACCACCAAATCATTTAGGGAAGATGCCAAAGTACAGATTCTATATTTACAGACTTCACCTCTTAGGTCCGAGAACACAATTAATTCGTAGTGCATTTCTTTTAGAACATAAATAAAAATTAAAAAATTCCCACCTGCGCTTTCTCAATGAAATTTTTACAGTGTGTTGTACTACTTTTGGGACAAATTATATCAAAATTATAGAAAACTTCATCGCCTCTAACTCAAAATATGGACAATTTTGTGTTTAGGGTGTCTTGAAATCTTTTGACAGCTTCCGAAGTGCTAATTTTTAACCTTTTTCAGCTGGACCAAATCACTACTTTTCTGTAAAATTCTGGACCCAAATTTTTTTACAGTGTAATTTCACCCCCCTACTTACAATTTGAGGCATTAAACATGGAGAAATAAATTTGGAAGAGGTATAAAAATTATTGGCAAGTAACCCACTGTTAACACTAGGGACTATATTCGTGAACAACGAAAATCAAGGGACGACAATTGTGGTCTCGGACCTAATAGGATAGAAAGAGTTGACAAATCTTAAAAAAACTTGGTATGACCAAAGCTTAATAAATTATAACACTACTTGCAAAGTTTCGTAACAATAGGATATATATTATAGACAATATGTTAAATTCTATACTCATCTTTGCGTGTTAAATTTTGACGTTAAAATTGAATAATTTCAACTATCAACATTTTGGGCTTTGAAAATTAAAATATTGCAAAAAAATACTTTTTAAATGCCCTAATATATCATTTATTATGTACTAAAAGCAATAGAGTACTCATTTGATTTATCAGAGTTAGCATAATTATTCAAAAGTCAAATTTATATCAGCCTGGGCCTAAAAATTGAGGTTTTTCAATGAAAGGGGGCCTTACATGAAGATGTAATATTTTCCAGCAATTTTAAATTTGTGAAGCTTTTTGGTTATAAATAATCCTTACATATGTATTGAATGTACTTTAAATGGAAAGAAAAGTCACAAATAACATATCATATTAGTTTAAAAGGGTCTTAAGCCAAGTAAGACTGGAAAAAAATAAGGGTCAATTTAGGCCGTGCCACATATTTACATTAAAAAATGCATATTGAGGCTATAAGAAATAAAAAATTGTGTCTTTTTTTATCATTTCTATACTCATGTGATATGATACAACAAATCTGAGCACAAAAAGGCTCTTGCAATTAACTTTTCTTACAGACAGTATGGTCTGATACAAAGATTTTTACCTTTTTAATGAAAAACTTGATTGTAATTTTAGTCTCAACAGGCTTATATTTAAACCACTTGCTATCCTACAGAAGAAAAGAAAGATATTATGTGAGATGGAACAGGTACAATAGACATTGTAAAGTGCTTTTGATACAAATTTAGTGAGGTCTTTATTGTGGACTTCAAATTTTATGTACCAAGAACCCCACTTTTGACTTCATCCAAACAGGGCGTTAGACAAGGGTCATTTATACAACACATTTTGTACATATTGTCTGAGATAATCTTCTTTTCTGTAGATTCTGAGTTCAAAAACAAGTAAAAGAACTAGATAAAGGCATAAAAACACAAGTATTGACACATGAAAGCCTGTCAGATAGAAAGTCAGGATGCCATGTATGTATCAGTATTGAAAAAGCCTTGAAATGCCTATTTTGACCATAAAATGCCAAAATTGGTCATTTTTGCAGATATTCTATTAAATAAAAGTTTAAATCCTTTAGTTTCATGCTATTTGACAAATTGACACCACCAAATCATTTAGGGAAGATGCCAAAGTACAGATTCTATATTTACAGACTTCACCTCTTAGGTCCGAGAACACAATTAATTCGTAGTGCATTTCTTTTAGAACATAAATAAAAATTAAAAAATTCCCACCTGCGCTTTCTCAATGAAATTTTTACAGTGTGTTGTACTACTTTTGGGACAAATTATATCAAAATTATAGAAAACTTCATCGCCTCTAACTCAAAATATGGACAATTTTGTGTTTAGGGTGTCTTGAAATCTTTTGACAGCTTCCGAAGTGCTAATTTTTAACCTTTTTCAGCTGGACCAAATCACTACTTTTCTGTAAAATTCTGGACCCAAATTTTTTTACAGTGTAATTTCACCCCCCTACTTACAATTTGAGGCATTAAACATGGAGAAATAAATTTGGAAGAGGTATAAAAATTATTGGCAAGTAACCCACTGTTAACACTAGGGACTATATTCGTGAACAACGAAAATCAAGGGACGACAATTGTGGTCTCGGACCTAATAGGATAGAAAGAGTTGACAAATCTTAAAAAAACTTGGTATGACCAAAGCTTAATAAATTATAACACTACTTGCAAAGTTTCGTAACAATAGGATATATATTATAGACAATATGTTAAATTCTATACTCATCTTTGCGTGTTAAATTTTGACGTTAAAATTGAATAATTTCAACTATCAACATTTTGGGCTTTGAAAATTAAAATATTGCAAAAAAATACTTTTTAAATGCCCTAATATATCATTTATTATGTACTAAAAGCAATAGAGTACTCATTTGATTTATCAGAGTTAGCATAATTATTCAAAAGTCAAATTTATATCAGCCTGGGCCTAAAAATTGAGGTTTTTCAATGAAAGGGGGCCTTACATGAAGATGTAATATTTTCCAGCAATTTTAAATTTGTGAAGCTTTTTGGTTATAAATAATCCTTACATATGTATTGAATGTACTTTAAATGGAAAGAAAAGTCACAAATAACATATCATATTAGTTTAAAAGGGTCTTAAGCCAAGTAAGACTGGAAAAAAATAAGGGTCAATTTAGGCCGTGCCACATATTTACATTAAAAAATGCATATTGAGGCTATAAGAAATAAAAAATTGTGTCTTTTTTTATCATTTCTATACTCATGTGATATGATACAACAAATCTGAGCACAAAAAGGCTCTTGCAATTAACTTTTCTTACAGACAGTATGGTCTGATACAAAGATTTTTACCTTTTTAATGAAAAACTTGATTGTAATTTTAGTCTCAACAGGCTTATATTTAAACCACTTGCTATCCTACAGAAGAAAAGAAAGATATTATGTGAGATGGAACAGGTACAATAGACATTGTAAAGTGCTTTTGATACAAATTTAGTGAGGTCTTTATTGTGGACTTCAAATTTTATGTACCAAGAACCCCACTTTTGACTTCATCCAAACAGGGCGTTAGACAAGGGTCATTTATACAACACATTTTGTACATATTGTCTGAGATAATCTTCTTTTCTGTAGATTCTGAGTTCAAAAACAAGTAAAAGAACTAGATAAAGGCATAAAAACACAAGTATTGACACATGAAAGCCTGTCAGATAGAAAGTCAGGATGCCATGTATGTATCAGTATTGAAAAAGCCTTGAAATGCCTATTTTGACCATAAAATGCCAAAATTGGTCATTTTTGCAGATATTCTATTAAATAAAAGTTTAAATCCTTTAGTTTCATGCTATTTGACAAATTGACACCACCAAATCATTTAGGGAAGATGCCAAAGTACAGATTCTATATTTACAGACTTCACCTCTTAGGTCCGAGAACACAATTAATTCGTAGTGCATTTCTTTTAGAACATAAATAAAAATTAAAAAATTCCCACCTGCGCTTTCTCAATGAAATTTTTACAGTGTGTTGTACTACTTTTGGGACAAATTATATCAAAATTATAGAAAACTTCATCGCCTCTAACTCAAAATATGGACAATTTTGTGTTTAGGGTGTCTTGAAATCTTTTGACAGCTTCCGAAGTGCTAATTTTTAACCTTTTTCAGCTGGACCAAATCACTACTTTTCTGTAAAATTCTGGACCCAAATTTTTTTACAGTGTAATTTCACCCCCCTACTTACAATTTGAGGCATTAAACATGGAGAAATAAATTTGGAAGAGGTATAAAAATTATTGGCAAGTAACCCACTGTTAACACTAGGGACTATATTCGTGAACAACGAAAATCAAGGGACGACAATTGTGGTCTCGGACCTAATAGGATAGAAAGAGTTGACAAATCTTAAAAAAACTTGGTATGACCAAAGCTTAATACATTATAACACTACTTGCAAAGTTTCGTAACAATAGGATATATATTATAGACAATATGTTAAATTCTATACTCATCTTTGCGTGTTAAATTTTGACGTTAAAATTGAATAATTTCAACTATCAACATTTTGGGCTTTGAAAATTAAAATATTGCAAAAAAATACTTTTTAAATGCCCTAATATATCATTTATTATGTACTAAAAGCAATAGAGTACTCATTTGATTTATCAGAGTTAGCATAATTATTCAAAAGTCAAATTTATATCAGCCTGGGCCTAAAAATTGAGGTTTTTCAATGAAAGGGGGCCTTACATGAAGATGTAATATTTTCCAGCAATTTTAAATTTGTGAAGCTTTTTGGTTATAAATAATCCTTACATATGTATTGAATGTACTTTAAATGGAAAGAAAAGTCACAAATAACATATCATATTAGTTTAAAAGGGTCTTAAGCCAAGTAAGACTGGAAAAAAATAAGGGTCAATTTAGGCCGTGCCACATATTTACATTAAAAAATGCATATTGAGGCTATAAGAAATAAAAAATTGTGTCTTTTTTTATCATTTCTATACTCATGTGATATGATACAACAAATCTGAGCACAAAAAGGCTCTTGCAATTAACTTTTCTTACAGACAGTATGGTCTGATACAAAGATTTTTACCTTTTTAATGAAAAACTTGATTGTAATTTTAGTCTCAACAGGCTTATATTTAAACCACTTGCTATCCTACAGAAGAAAAGAAAGATATTATGTGAGATGGAACAGGTACAATAGACATTGTAAAGTGCTTTTGATACAAATTTAGTGAGGTCTTTATTGTGGACTTCAAATTTTATGTACCAAGAACCCCACTTTTGACTTCATCCAAACAGGGCGTTAGACAAGGGTCATTTATACAACACATTTTGTACATATTGTCTGAGATAATCTTCTTTTCTGTAGATTCTGAGTTCAAAAACAAGTAAAAGAACTAGATAAAGGCATAAAAACACAAGTATTGACACATGAAAGCCTGTCAGATAGAAAGTCAGGATGCCATGTATGTATCAGTATTGAAAAAGCCTTGAAATGCCTATTTTGACCATAAAATGCCAAAATTGGTCATTTTTGCAGATATTCTATTAAATAAAAGTTTAAATCCTTTAGTTTCATGCTATTTGACAAATTGACACCACCAAATCATTTAGGGAAGATGCCAAAGTACAGATTCTATATTTACAGACTTCACCTCTTAGGTCCGAGAACACAATTAATTCGTAGTGCATTTCTTTTAGAACATAAATAAAAATTAAAAAATTCCCACCTGCGCTTTCTCAATGAAATTTTTACAGTGTGTTGTACTACTTTTGGGACAAATTATATCAAAATTATAGAAAACTTCATCGCCTCTAACTCAAAATATGGACAATTTTGTGTTTAGGGTGTCTTGAAATCTTTTGACAGCTTCCGAAGTGCTAATTTTTAACCTTTTTCAGCTGGACCAAATCACTACTTTTCTGTAAAATTCTGGACCCAAATTTTTTTACAGTGTAATTTCACCCCCCTACTTACAATTTGAGGCATTAAACATGGAGAAATAAATTTGGAAGAGGTATAAAAATTATTGGCAAGTAACCCACTGTTAACACTAGGGACTATATTCGTGAACAACGAAAATCAAGGGACGACAATTGTGGTCTCGGACCTAATAGGATAGAAAGAGTTGACAAATCTTAAAAAAACTTGGTATGACCAAAGCTTAATAAATTATAACACTACTTGCAAAGTTTCGTAACAATAGGATATATATTATAGACAATATGTTAAATTCTATACTCATCTTTGCGTGTTAAATTTTGACGTTAAAATTGAATAATTTCAACTATCAACATTTTGGGCTTTGAAAATTAAAATATTGCAAAAAAATACTTTTTAAATGCCCTAATATATCATTTATTATGTACTAAAAGCAATAGAGTACTCATTTGATTTATCAGAGTTAGCATAATTATTCAAAAGTCAAATTTATATCAGCCTGGGCCTAAAAATTGAGGTTTTTCAATGAAAGGGGGCCTTACATGAAGATGTAATATTTTCCAGCAATTTTAAATTTGTGAAGCTTTTTGGTTATAAATAATCCTTACATATGTATTGAATGTACTTTAAATGGAAAGAAAAGTCACAAATAACATATCATATTAGTTTAAAAGGGTCTTAAGCCAAGTAAGACTGGAAAAAAATAAGGGTCAATTTAGGCCGTGCCACATATTTACATTAAAAAATGCATATTGAGGCTATAAGAAATAAAAAATTGTGTCTTTTTTTATCATTTCTATACTCATGTGATATGATACAACAAATCTGAGCACAAAAAGGCTCTTGCAATTAACTTTTCTTACAGACAGTATGGTCTGATACAAAGATTTTTACCTTTTTAATGAAAAACTTGATTGTAATTTTAGTCTCAACAGGCTTATATTTAAACCACTTGCTATCCTACAGAAGAAAAGAAAGATATTATGTGAGATGGAACAGGTACAATAGACATTGTAAAGTGCTTTTGATACAAATTTAGTGAGGTCTTTATTGTGGACTTCAAATTTTATGTACCAAGAACCCCACTTTTGACTTCATCCAAACAGGGCGTTAGACAAGGGTCATTTATACAACACATTTTGTACATATTGTCTGAGATAATCTTCTTTTCTGTAGATTCTGAGTTCAAAAACAAGTAAAAGAACTAGATAAAGGCATAAAAACACAAGTATTGACACATGAAAGCCTGTCAGATAGAAAGTCAGGATGCCATGTATGTATCAGTATTGAAAAAGCCTTGAAATGCCTATTTTGACCATAAAATGCCAAAATTGGTCATTTTTGCAGATATTCTATTAAATAAAAGTTTAAATCCTTTAGTTTCATGCTATTTGACAAATTGACACCACCAAATCATTTAGGGAAGATGCCAAAGTACAGATTCTATATTTACAGACTTCACCTCTTAGGTCCGAGAACACAATTAATTCGTAGTGCATTTCTTTTAGAACATAAATAAAAATTAAAAAATTCCCACCTGCGCTTTCTCAATGAAATTTTTACAGTGTGTTGTACTACTTTTGGGACAAATTATATCAAAATTATAGAAAACTTCATCGCCTCTAACTCAAAATATGGACAATTTTGTGTTTAGGGTGTCTTGAAATCTTTTGACAGCTTCCGAAGTGCTAATTTTTAACCTTTTTCAGCTGGACCAAATCACTACTTTTCTGTAAAATTCTGGACCCAAATTTTTTTACAGTGTAATTTCACCCCCCTACTTACAATTTGAGGCATTAAACATGGAGAAATAAATTTGGAAGAGGTATAAAAATTATTGGCAAGTAACCCACTGTTAACACTAGGGACTATATTCGTGAACAACGAAAATCAAGGGACGACAATTGTGGTCTCGGACCTAATAGGATAGAAAGAGTTGACAAATCTTAAAAAAACTTGGTATGACCAAAGCTTAATAAATTATAACACTACTTGCAAAGTTTCGTAACAATAGGATATATATTATAGACAATATGTTAAATTCTATACTCATCTTTGCGTGTTAAATTTTGACGTTAAAATTGAATAATTTCAACTATCAACATTTTGGGCTTTGAAAATTAAAATATTGCAAAAAAATACTTTTTAAATGCCCTAATATATCATTTATTATGTACTAAAAGCAATAGAGTACTCATTTGATTTATCAGAGTTAGCATAATTATTCAAAAGTCAAATTTATATCAGCCTGGGCCTAAAAATTGAGGTTTTTCAATGAAAGGGGGCCTTACATGAAGATGTAATATTTTCCAGCAATTTTAAATTTGTGAAGCTTTTTGGTTATAAATAATCCTTACATATGTATTGAATGTACTTTAAATGGAAAGAAAAGTCACAAATAACATATCATATTAGTTTAAAAGGGTCTTAAGCCAAGTAAGACTGGAAAAAAATAAGGGTCAATTTAGGCCGTGCCACATATTTACATTAAAAAATGCATATTGAGGCTATAAGAAATAAAAAATTGTGTCTTTTTTTATCATTTCTATACTCATGTGATATGATACAACAAATCTGAGCACAAAAAGGCTCTTGCAATTAACTTTTCTTACAGACAGTATGGTCTGATACAAAGATTTTTACCTTTTTAATGAAAAACTTGATTGTAATTTTAGTCTCAACAGGCTTATATTTAAACCACTTGCTATCCTACAGAAGAAAAGAAAGATATTATGTGAGATGGAACAGGTACAATAGACATTGTAAAGTGCTTTTGATACAAATTTAGTGAGGTCTTTATTGTGGACTTCAAATTTTATGTACCAAGAACCCCACTTTTGACTTCATCCAAACAGGGCGTTAGACAAGGGTCATTTATACAACACATTTTGTACATATTGTCTGAGATAATCTTCTTTTCTGTAGATTCTGAGTTCAAAAACAAGTAAAAGAACTAGATAAAGGCATAAAAACACAAGTATTGACACATGAAAGCCTGTCAGATAGAAAGTCAGGATGCCATGTATGTATCAGTATTGAAAAAGCCTTGAAATGCCTATTTTGACCATAAAATGCCAAAATTGGTCATTTTTGCAGATATTCTATTAAATAAAAGTTTAAATCCTTTAGTTTCATGCTATTTGACAAATTGACACCACCAAATCATTTAGGGAAGATGCCAAAGTACAGATTCTATATTTACAGACTTCACCTCTTAGGTCCGAGAACACAATTAATTCGTAGTGCATTTCTTTTAGAACATAAATAAAAATTAAAAAATTCCCACCTGCGCTTTCTCAATGAAATTTTTACAGTGTGTTGTACTACTTTTGGGACAAATTATATCAAAATTATAGAAAACTTCATCGCCTCTAACTCAAAATATGGACAATTTTGTGTTTAGGGTGTCTTGAAATCTTTTGACAGCTTCCGAAGTGCTAATTTTTAACCTTTTTCAGCTGGACCAAATCACTACTTTTCTGTAAAATTCTGGACCCAAATTTTTTTACAGTGTAATTTCACCCCCCTACTTACAATTTGAGGCATTAAACATGGAGAAATAAATTTGGAAGAGGTATAAAAATTATTGGCAAGTAACCCACTGTTAACACTAGGGACTATATTCGTGAACAACGAAAATCAAGGGACGACAATTGTGGTCTCGGACCTAATAGGATAGAAAGAGTTGACAAATCTTAAAAAAACTTGGTATGACCAAAGCTTAATAAATTATAACACTACTTGCAAAGTTTCGTAACAATAGGATATATATTATAGACAATATGTTAAATTCTATACTCATCTTTGCGTGTTAAATTTTGACGTTAAAATTGAATAATTTCAACTATCAACATTTTGGGCTTTGAAAATTAAAATATTGCAAAAAAATACTTTTTAAATGCCCTAATATATCATTTATTATGTACTAAAAGCAATAGAGTACTCATTTGATTTATCAGAGTTAGCATAATTATTCAAAAGTCAAATTTATATCAGCCTGGGCCTAAAAATTGAGGTTTTTCAATGAAAGGGGGCCTTACATGAAGATGTAATATTTTCCAGCAATTTTAAATTTGTGAAGCTTTTTGGTTATAAATAATCCTTACATATGTATTGAATGTACTTTAAATGGAAAGAAAAGTCACAAATAACATATCATATTAGTTTAAAAGGGTCTTAAGCCAAGTAAGACTGGAAAAAAATAAGGGTCAATTTAGGCCGTGCCACATATTTACATTAAAAAATGCATATTGAGGCTATAAGAAATAAAAAATTGTGTCTTTTTTTATCATTTCTATACTCATGTGATATGATACAACAAATCTGAGCACAAAAAGGCTCTTGCAATTAACTTTTCTTACAGACAGTATGGTCTGATACAAAGATTTTTACCTTTTTAATGAAAAACTTGATTGTAATTTTAGTCTCAACAGGCTTATATTTAAACCACTTGCTATCCTACAGAAGAAAAGAAAGATATTATGTGAGATGGAACAGGTACAATAGACATTGTAAAGTGCTTTTGATACAAATTTAGTGAGGTCTTTATTGTGGACTTCAAATTTTATGTACCAAGAACCCCACTTTTGACTTCATCCAAACAGGGCGTTAGACAAGGGTCATTTATACAACACATTTTGTACATATTGTCTGAGATAATCTTCTTTTCTGTAGATTCTGAGTTCAAAAACAAGTAAAAGAACTAGATAAAGGCATAAAAACACAAGTATTGACACATGAAAGCCTGTCAGATAGAAAGTCAGGATGCCATGTATGTATCAGTATTGAAAAAGCCTTGAAATGCCTATTTTGACCATAAAATGCCAAAATTGGTCATTTTTGCAGATATTCTATTAAATAAAAGTTTAAATCCTTTAGTTTCATGCTATTTGACAAATTGACACCACCAAATCATTTAGGGAAGATGCCAAAGTACAGATTCTATATTTACAGACTTCACCTCTTAGGTCCGAGAACACAATTAATTCGTAGTGCATTTCTTTTAGAACATAAATAAAAATTAAAAAATTCCCACCTGCGCTTTCTCAATGAAATTTTTACAGTGTGTTGTACTACTTTTGGGACAAATTATATCAAAATTATAGAAAACTTCATCGCCTCTAACTCAAAATATGGACAATTTTGTGTTTAGGGTGTCTTGAAATCTTTTGACAGCTTCCGAAGTGCTAATTTTTAACCTTTTTCAGCTGGACCAAATCACTACTTTTCTGTAAAATTCTGGACCCAAATTTTTTTACAGTGTAATTTCACCCCCCTACTTACAATTTGAGGCATTAAACATGGAGAAATAAATTTGGAAGAGGTATAAAAATTATTGGCAAGTAACCCACTGTTAACACTAGGGACTATATTCGTGAACAACGAAAATCAAGGGACGACAATTGTGGTCTCGGACCTAATAGGATAGAAAGAGTTGACAAATCTTAAAAAAACTTGGTATGACCAAAGCTTAATAAATTATAACACTACTTGCAAAGTTTCGTAACAATAGGATATATATTATAGACAATATGTTAAATTCTATACTCATCTTTGCGTGTTAAATTTTGACGTTAAAATTGAATAATTTCAACTATCAACATTTTGGGCTTTGAAAATTAAAATATTGCAAAAAAATACTTTTTAAATGCCCTAATATATCATTTATTATGTACTAAAAGCAATAGAGTACTCATTTGATTTATCAGAGTTAGCATAATTATTCAAAAGTCAAATTTATATCAGCCTGGGCCTAAAAATTGAGGTTTTTCAATGAAAGGGGGCCTTACATGAAGATGTAATATTTTCCAGCAATTTTAAATTTGTGAAGCTTTTTGGTTATAAATAATCCTTACATATGTATTGAATGTACTTTAAATGGAAAGAAAAGTCACAAATAACATATCATATTAGTTTAAAAGGGTCTTAAGCCAAGTAAGACTGGAAAAAAATAAGGGTCAATTTAGGCCGTGCCACATATTTACATTAAAAAATGCATATTGAGGCTATAAGAAATAAAAAATTGTGTCTTTTTTTATCATTTCTATACTCATGTGATATGATACAACAAATCTGAGCACAAAAAGGCTCTTGCAATTAACTTTTCTTACAGACAGTATGGTCTGATACAAAGATTTTTACCTTTTTAATGAAAAACTTGATTGTAATTTTAGTCTCAACAGGCTTATATTTAAACCACTTGCTATCCTACAGAAGAAAAGAAAGATATTATGTGAGATGGAACAGGTACAATAGACATTGTAAAGTGCTTTTGATACAAATTTAGTGAGGTCTTTATTGTGGACTTCAAATTTTATGTACCAAGAACCCCACTTTTGACTTCATCCAAACAGGGCGTTAGACAAGGGTCATTTATACAACACATTTTGTACATATTGTCTGAGATAATCTTCTTTTCTGTAGATTCTGAGTTCAAAAACAAGTAAAAGAACTAGATAAAGGCATAAAAACACAAGTATTGACACATGAAAGCCTGTCAGATAGAAAGTCAGGATGCCATGTATGTATCAGTATTGAAAAAGCCTTGAAATGCCTATTTTGACCATAAAATGCCAAAATTGGTCATTTTTGCAGATATTCTATTAAATAAAAGTTTAAATCCTTTAGTTTCATGCTATTTGACAAATTGACACCACCAAATCATTTAGGGAAGATGCCAAAGTACAGATTCTATATTTACAGACTTCACCTCTTAGGTCCGAGAACACAATTAATTCGTAGTGCATTTCTTTTAGAACATAAATAAAAATTAAAAAATTCCCACCTGCGCTTTCTCAATGAAATTTTTACAGTGTGTTGTACTACTTTTGGGACAAATTATATCAAAATTATAGAAAACTTCATCGCCTCTAACTCAAAATATGGACAATTTTGTGTTTAGGGTGTCTTGAAATCTTTTGACAGCTTCCGAAGTGCTAATTTTTAACCTTTTTCAGCTGGACCAAATCACTACTTTTCTGTAAAATTCTGGACCCAAATTTTTTTACAGTGTAATTTCACCCCCCTACTTACAATTTGAGGCATTAAACATGGAGAAATAAATTTGGAAGAGGTATAAAAATTATTGGCAAGTAACCCACTGTTAACACTAGGGACTATATTCGTGAACAACGAAAATCAAGGGACGACAATTGTGGTCTCGGACCTAATAGGATAGAAAGAGTTGACAAATCTTAAAAAAACTTGGTATGACCAAAGCTTAATAAATTATAACACTACTTGCAAAGTTTCGTAACAATAGGATATATATTATAGACAATATGTTAAATTCTATACTCATCTTTGCGTGTTAAATTTTGACGTTAAAATTGAATAATTTCAACTATCAACATTTTGGGCTTTGAAAATTAAAATATTGCAAAAAAATACTTTTTAAATGCCCTAATATATCATTTATTATGTACTAAAAGCAATAGAGTACTCATTTGATTTATCAGAGTTAGCATAATTATTCAAAAGTCAAATTTATATCAGCCTGGGCCTAAAAATTGAGGTTTTTCAATGAAAGGGGGCCTTACATGAAGATGTAATATTTTCCAGCAATTTTAAATTTGTGAAGCTTTTTGGTTATAAATAATCCTTACATATGTATTGAATGTACTTTAAATGGAAAGAAAAGTCACAAATAACATATCATATTAGTTTAAAAGGGTCTTAAGCCAAGTAAGACTGGAAAAAAATAAGGGTCAATTTAGGCCGTGCCACATATTTACATTAAAAAATGCATATTGAGGCTATAAGAAATAAAAAATTGTGTCTTTTTTTATCATTTCTATACTCATGTGATATGATACAACAAATCTGAGCACAAAAAGGCTCTTGCAATTAACTTTTCTTACAGACAGTATGGTCTGATACAAAGATTTTTACCTTTTTAATGAAAAACTTGATTGTAATTTTAGTCTCAACAGGCTTATATTTAAACCACTTGCTATCCTACAGAAGAAAAGAAAGATATTATGTGAGATGGAACAGGTACAATAGACATTGTAAAGTGCTTTTGATACAAATTTAGTGAGGTCTTTATTGTGGACTTCAAATTTTATGTACCAAGAACCCCACTTTTGACTTCATCCAAACAGGGCGTTAGACAAGGGTCATTTATACAACACATTTTGTACATATTGTCTGAGATAATCTTCTTTTCTGTAGATTCTGAGTTCAAAAACAAGTAAAAGAACTAGATAAAGGCATAAAAACACAAGTATTGACACATGAAAGCCTGTCAGATAGAAAGTCAGGATGCCATGTATGTATCAGTATTGAAAAAGCCTTGAAATGCCTATTTTGACCATAAAATGCCAAAATTGGTCATTTTTGCAGATATTCTATTAAATAAAAGTTTAAATCCTTTAGTTTCATGCTATTTGACAAATTGACACCACCAAATCATTTAGGGAAGATGCCAAAGTACAGATTCTATATTTACAGACTTCACCTCTTAGGTCCGAGAACACAATTAATTCGTAGTGCATTTCTTTTAGAACATAAATAAAAATTAAAAAATTCCCACCTGCGCTTTCTCAATGAAATTTTTACAGTGTGTTGTACTACTTTTGGGACAAATTATATCAAAATTATAGAAAACTTCATCGCCTCTAACTCAAAATATGGACAATTTTGTGTTTAGGGTGTCTTGAAATCTTTTGACAGCTTCCGAAGTGCTAATTTTTAACCTTTTTCAGCTGGACCAAATCACTACTTTTCTGTAAAATTCTGGACCCAAATTTTTTTACAGTGTAATTTCACCCCCCTACTTACAATTTGAGGCATTAAACATGGAGAAATAAATTTGGAAGAGGTATAAAAATTATTGGCAAGTAACCCACTGTTAACACTAGGGACTATATTCGTGAACAACGAAAATCAAGGGACGACAATTGTGGTCTCGGACCTAATAGGATAGAAAGAGTTGACAAATCTTAAAAAAACTTGGTATGACCAAAGCTTAATAAATTATAACACTACTTGCAAAGTTTCGTAACAATAGGATATATATTATAGACAATATGTTAAATTCTATACTCATCTTTGCGTGTTAAATTTTGACGTTAAAATTGAATAATTTCAACTATCAACATTTTGGGCTTTGAAAATTAAAATATTGCAAAAAAATACTTTTTAAATGCCCTAATATATCATTTATTATGTACTAAAAGCAATAGAGTACTCATTTGATTTATCAGAGTTAGCATAATTATTCAAAAGTCAAATTTATATCAGCCTGGGCCTAAAAATTGAGGTTTTTCAATGAAAGGGGGCCTTACATGAAGATGTAATATTTTCCAGCAATTTTAAATTTGTGAAGCTTTTTGGTTATAAATAATCCTTACATATGTATTGAATGTACTTTAAATGGAAAGAAAAGTCACAAATAACATATCATATTAGTTTAAAAGGGTCTTAAGCCAAGTAAGACTGGAAAAAAATAAGGGTCAATTTAGGCCGTGCCACATATTTACATTAAAAAATGCATATTGAGGCTATAAGAAATAAAAAATTGTGTCTTTTTTTATCATTTCTATACTCATGTGATATGATACAACAAATCTGAGCACAAAAAGGCTCTTGCAATTAACTTTTCTTACAGACAGTATGGTCTGATACAAAGATTTTTACCTTTTTAATGAAAAACTTGATTGTAATTTTAGTCTCAACAGGCTTATATTTAAACCACTTGCTATCCTACAGAAGAAAAGAAAGATATTATGTGAGATGGAACAGGTACAATAGACATTGTAAAGTGCTTTTGATACAAATTTAGTGAGGTCTTTATTGTGGACTTCAAATTTTATGTACCAAGAACCCCACTTTTGACTTCATCCAAACAGGGCGTTAGACAAGGGTCATTTATACAACACATTTTGTACATATTGTCTGAGATAATCTTCTTTTCTGTAGATTCTGAGTTCAAAAACAAGTAAAAGAACTAGATAAAGGCATAAAAACACAAGTATTGACACATGAAAGCCTGTCAGATAGAAAGTCAGGATGCCATGTATGTATCAGTATTGAAAAAGCCTTGAAATGCCTATTTTGACCATAAAATGCCAAAATTGGTCATTTTTGCAGATATTCTATTAAATAAAAGTTTAAATCCTTTAGTTTCATGCTATTTGACAAATTGACACCACCAAATCATTTAGGGAAGATGCCAAAGTACAGATTCTATATTTACAGACTTCACCTCTTAGGTCCGAGAACACAATTAATTCGTAGTGCATTTCTTTTAGAACATAAATAAAAATTAAAAAATTCCCACCTGCGCTTTCTCAATGAAATTTTTACAGTGTGTTGTACTACTTTTGGGACAAATTATATCAAAATTATAGAAAACTTCATCGCCTCTAACTCAAAATATGGACAATTTTGTGTTTAGGGTGTCTTGAAATCTTTTGACAGCTTCCGAAGTGCTAATTTTTAACCTTTTTCAGCTGGACCAAATCACTACTTTTCTGTAAAATTCTGGACCCAAATTTTTTTACAGTGTAATTTCACCCCCCTACTTACAATTTGAGGCATTAAACATGGAGAAATAAATTTGGAAGAGGTATAAAAATTATTGGCAAGTAACCCACTGTTAACACTAGGGACTATATTCGTGAACAACGAAAATCAAGGGACGACAATTGTGGTCTCGGACCTAATAGGATAGAAAGAGTTGACAAATCTTAAAAAAACTTGGTATGACCAAAGCTTAATAAATTATAACACTACTTGCAAAGTTTCGTAACAATAGGATATATATTATAGACAATATGTTAAATTCTATACTCATCTTTGCGTGTTAAATTTTGACGTTAAAATTGAATAATTTCAACTATCAACATTTTGGGCTTTGAAAATTAAAATATTGCAAAAAAATACTTTTTAAATGCCCTAATATATCATTTATTATGTACTAAAAGCAATAGAGTACTCATTTGATTTATCAGAGTTAGCATAATTATTCAAAAGTCAAATTTATATCAGCCTGGGCCTAAAAATTGAGGTTTTTCAATGAAAGGGGGCCT
Organism: Mytilus galloprovincialis; assembly: GCF_965363235.1. NCBI lineage: Eukaryota > Metazoa > Mollusca > Bivalvia > Mytilida > Mytilidae > Mytilus > Mytilus galloprovincialis. The sequence goes on from NW_027468060.1 coordinate 57,532, forward strand.
TACATGAAGATGTAATATTTTCCAGCAATTTTAAATTTGTGAAGCTTTTTGGTTATAAATAATCCTTACATATGTATTGAATGTACTTTAAATGGAAAGAAAAGTCACAAATAACATATCATATTAGTTTAAAAGGGTCTTAAGCCAAGTAAGACTGGAAAAAAATAAGGGTCAATTTAGGCCGTGCCACATATTTACATTAAAAAATGCATATTGAGGCTATAAGAAATAAAAAATTGTGTCTTTTTTTATCATTTCTATACTCATGTGATATGATACAACAAATCTGAGCACAAAAAGGCTCTTGCAATTAACTTTTCTTACAGACAGTATGGTCTGATACAAAGATTTTTACCTTTTTAATGAAAAACTTGATTGTAATTTTAGTCTCAACAGGCTTATATTTAAACCACTTGCTATCCTACAGAAGAAAAGAAAGATATTATGTGAGATGGAACAGGTACAATAGACATTGTAAAGTGCTTTTGATACAAATTTAGTGAGGTCTTTATTGTGGACTTCAAATTTTATGTACCAAGAACCCCACTTTTGACTTCATCCAAACAGGGCGTTAGACAAGGGTCATTTATACAACACATTTTGTACATATTGTCTGAGATAATCTTCTTTTCTGTAGATTCTGAGTTCAAAAACAAGTAAAAGAACTAGATAAAGGCATAAAAACACAAGTATTGACACATGAAAGCCTGTCAGATAGAAAGTCAGGATGCCATGTATGTATCAGTATTGAAAAAGCCTTGAAATGCCTATTTTGACCATAAAATGCCAAAATTGGTCATTTTTGCAGATATTCTATTAAATAAAAGTTTAAATCCTTTAGTTTCATGCTATTTGACAAATTGACACCACCAAATCATTTAGGGAAGATGCCAAAGTACAGATTCTATATTTACAGACTTCACCTCTTAGGTCCGAGAACACAATTAATTCGTAGTGCATTTCTTTTAGAACATAAATAAAAATTAAAAAATTCCCACCTGCGCTTTCTCAATGAAATTTTTACAGTGTGTTGTACTACTTTTGGGACAAATTATATCAAAATTATAGAAAACTTCATCGCCTCTAACTCAAAATATGGACAATTTTGTGTTTAGGGTGTCTTGAAATCTTTTGACAGCTTCCGAAGTGCTAATTTTTAACCTTTTTCAGCTGGACCAAATCACTACTTTTCTGTAAAATTCTGGACCCAAATTTTTTTACAGTGTAATTTCACCCCCCTACTTACAATTTGAGGCATTAAACATGGAGAAATAAATTTGGAAGAGGTATAAAAATTATTGGCAAGTAACCCACTGTTAACACTAGGGACTATATTCGTGAACAACGAAAATCAAGGGACGACAATTGTGGTCTCGGACCTAATAGGATAGAAAGAGTTGACAAATCTTAAAAAAACTTGGTATGACCAAAGCTTAATAAATTATAACACTACTTGCAAAGTTTCGTAACAATAGGATATATATTATAGACAATATGTTAAATTCTATACTCATCTTTGCGTGTTAAATTTTGACGTTAAAATTGAATAATTTCAACTATCAACATTTTGGGCTTTGAAAATTAAAATATTGCAAAAAAATACTTTTTAAATGCCCTAATATATCATTTATTATGTACTAAAAGCAATAGAGTACTCATTTGATTTATCAGAGTTAGCATAATTATTCAAAAGTCAAATTTATATCAGCCTGGGCCTAAAAATTGAGGTTTTTCAATGAAAGGGGGCCTTACATGAAGATGTAATATTTTCCAGCAATTTTAAATTTGTGAAGCTTTTTGGTTATAAATAATCCTTACATATGTATTGAATGTACTTTAAATGGAAAGAAAAGTCACAAATAACATATCATATTAGTTTAAAAGGGTCTTAAGCCAAGTAAGACTGGAAAAAAATAAGGGTCAATTTAGGCCGTGCCACATATTTACATTAAAAAATGCATATTGAGGCTATAAGAAATAAAAAATTGTGTCTTTTTTTATCATTTCTATACTCATGTGATATGATACAACAAATCTGAGCACAAAAAGGCTCTTGCAATTAACTTTTCTTACAGACAGTATGGTCTGATACAAAGATTTTTACCTTTTTAATGAAAAACTTGATTGTAATTTTAGTCTCAACAGGCTTATATTTAAACCACTTGCTATCCTACAGAAGAAAAGAAAGATATTATGTGAGATGGAACAGGTACAATAGACATTGTAAAGTGCTTTTGATACAAATTTAGTGAGGTCTTTATTGTGGACTTCAAATTTTATGTACCAAGAACCCCACTTTTGACTTCATCCAAACAGGGCGTTAGACAAGGGTCATTTATACAACACATTTTGTACATATTGTCTGAGATAATCTTCTTTTCTGTAGATTCTGAGTTCAAAAACAAGTAAAAGAACTAGATAAAGGCATAAAAACACAAGTATTGACACATGAAAGCCTGTCAGATAGAAAGTCAGGATGCCATGTATGTATCAGTATTGAAAAAGCCTTGAAATGCCTATTTTGACCATAAAATGCCAAAATTGGTCATTTTTGCAGATATTCTATTAAATAAAAGTTTAAATCCTTTAGTTTCATGCTATTTGACAAATTGACACCACCAAATCATTTAGGGAAGATGCCAAAGTACAGATTCTATATTTACAGACTTCACCTCTTAGGTCCGAGAACACAATTAATTCGTAGTGCATTTCTTTTAGAACATAAATAAAAATTAAAAAATTCCCACCTGCGCTTTCTCAATGAAATTTTTACAGTGTGTTGTACTACTTTTGGGACAAATTATATCAAAATTATAGAAAACTTCATCGCCTCTAACTCAAAATATGGACAATTTTGTGTTTAGGGTGTCTTGAAATCTTTTGACAGCTTCCGAAGTGCTAATTTTTAACCTTTTTCAGCTGGACCAAATCACTACTTTTCTGTAAAATTCTGGACCCAAATTTTTTTACAGTGTAATTTCACCCCCCTACTTACAATTTGAGGCATTAAACATGGAGAAATAAATTTGGAAGAGGTATAAAAATTATTGGCAAGTAACCCACTGTTAACACTAGGGACTATATTCGTGAACAACGAAAATCAAGGGACGACAATTGTGGTCTCGGACCTAATAGGATAGAAAGAGTTGACAAATCTTAAAAAAACTTGGTATGACCAAAGCTTAATAAATTATAACACTACTTGCAAAGTTTCGTAACAATAGGATATATATTATAGACAATATGTTAAATTCTATACTCATCTTTGCGTGTTAAATTTTGACGTTAAAATTGAATAATTTCAACTATCAACATTTTGGGCTTTGAAAATTAAAATATTGCAAAAAAATACTTTTTAAATGCCCTAATATATCATTTATTATGTACTAAAAGCAATAGAGTACTCATTTGATTTATCAGAGTTAGCATAATTATTCAAAAGTCAAATTTATATCAGCCTGGGCCTAAAAATTGAGGTTTTTCAATGAAAGGGGGCCTTACATGAAGATGTAATATTTTCCAGCAATTTTAAATTTGTGAAGCTTTTTGGTTATAAATAATCCTTACATATGTATTGAATGTACTTTAAATGGAAAGAAAAGTCACAAATAACATATCATATTAGTTTAAAAGGGTCTTAAGCCAAGTAAGACTGGAAAAAAATAAGGGTCAATTTAGGCCGTGCCACATATTTACATTAAAAAATGCATATTGAGGCTATAAGAAATAAAAAATTGTGTCTTTTTTTATCATTTCTATACTCATGTGATATGATACAACAAATCTGAGCACAAAAAGGCTCTTGCAATTAACTTTTCTTACAGACAGTATGGTCTGATACAAAGATTTTTACCTTTTTAATGAAAAACTTGATTGTAATTTTAGTCTCAACAGGCTTATATTTAAACCACTTGCTATCCTACAGAAGAAAAGAAAGATATTATGTGAGATGGAACAGGTACAATAGACATTGTAAAGTGCTTTTGATACAAATTTAGTGAGGTCTTTATTGTGGACTTCAAATTTTATGTACCAAGAACCCCACTTTTGACTTCATCCAAACAGGGCGTTAGACAAGGGTCATTTATACAACACATTTTGTACATATTGTCTGAGATAATCTTCTTTTCTGTAGATTCTGAGTTCAAAAACAAGTAAAAGAACTAGATAAAGGCATAAAAACACAAGTATTGACACATGAAAGCCTGTCAGATAGAAAGTCAGGATGCCATGTATGTATCAGTATTGAAAAAGCCTTGAAATGCCTATTTTGACCATAAAATGCCAAAATTGGTCATTTTTGCAGATATTCTATTAAATAAAAGTTTAAATCCTTTAGTTTCATGCTATTTGACAAATTGACACCACCAAATCATTTAGGGAAGATGCCAAAGTACAGATTCTATATTTACAGACTTCACCTCTTAGGTCCGAGAACACAATTAATTCGTAGTGCATTTCTTTTAGAACATAAATAAAAATTAAAAAATTCCCACCTGCGCTTTCTCAATGAAATTTTTACAGTGTGTTGTACTACTTTTGGGACAAATTATATCAAAATTATAGAAAACTTCATCGCCTCTAACTCAAAATATGGACAATTTTGTGTTTAGGGTGTCTTGAAATCTTTTGACAGCTTCCGAAGTGCTAATTTTTAACCTTTTTCAGCTGGACCAAATCACTACTTTTCTGTAAAATTCTGGACCCAAATTTTTTTACAGTGTAATTTCACCCCCCTACTTACAATTTGAGGCATTAAACATGGAGAAATAAATTTGGAAGAGGTATAAAAATTATTGGCAAGTAACCCACTGTTAACACTAGGGACTATATTCGTGAACAACGAAAATCAAGGGACGACAATTGTGGTCTCGGACCTAATAGGATAGAAAGAGTTGACAAATCTTAAAAAAACTTGGTATGACCAAAGCTTAATAAATTATAACACTACTTGCAAAGTTTCGTAACAATAGGATATATATTATAGACAATATGTTAAATTCTATACTCATCTTTGCGTGTTAAATTTTGACGTTAAAATTGAATAATTTCAACTATCAACATTTTGGGCTTTGAAAATTAAAATATTGCAAAAAAATACTTTTTAAATGCCCTAATATATCATTTATTATGTACTAAAAGCAATAGAGTACTCATTTGATTTATCAGAGTTAGCATAATTATTCAAAAGTCAAATTTATATCAGCCTGGGCCTAAAAATTGAGGTTTTTCAATGAAAGGGGGCCTTACATGAAGATGTAATATTTTCCAGCAATTTTAAATTTGTGAAGCTTTTTGGTTATAAATAATCCTTACATATGTATTGAATGTACTTTAAATGGAAAGAAAAGTCACAAATAACATATCATATTAGTTTAAAAGGGTCTTAAGCCAAGTAAGACTGGAAAAAAATAAGGGTCAATTTAGGCCGTGCCACATATTTACATTAAAAAATGCATATTGAGGCTATAAGAAATAAAAAATTGTGTCTTTTTTTATCATTTCTATACTCATGTGATATGATACAACAAATCTGAGCACAAAAAGGCTCTTGCAATTAACTTTTCTTACAGACAGTATGGTCTGATACAAAGATTTTTACCTTTTTAATGAAAAACTTGATTGTAATTTTAGTCTCAACAGGCTTATATTTAAACCACTTGCTATCCTACAGAAGAAAAGAAAGATATTATGTGAGATGGAACAGGTACAATAGACATTGTAAAGTGCTTTTGATACAAATTTAGTGAGGTCTTTATTGTGGACTTCAAATTTTATGTACCAAGAACCCCACTTTTGACTTCATCCAAACAGGGCGTTAGACAAGGGTCATTTATACAACACATTTTGTACATATTGTCTGAGATAATCTTCTTTTCTGTAGATTCTGAGTTCAAAAACAAGTAAAAGAACTAGATAAAGGCATAAAAACACAAGTATTGACACATGAAAGCCTGTCAGATAGAAAGTCAGGATGCCATGTATGTATCAGTATTGAAAAAGCCTTGAAATGCCTATTTTGACCATAAAATGCCAAAATTGGTCATTTTTGCAGATATTCTATTAAATAAAAGTTTAAATCCTTTAGTTTCATGCTATTTGACAAATTGACACCACCAAATCATTTAGGGAAGATGCCAAAGTACAGATTCTATATTTACAGACTTCACCTCTTAGGTCCGAGAACACAATTAATTCGTAGTGCATTTCTTTTAGAACATAAATAAAAATTAAAAAATTCCCACCTGCGCTTTCTCAATGAAATTTTTACAGTGTGTTGTACTACTTTTGGGACAAATTATATCAAAATTATAGAAAACTTCATCGCCTCTAACTCAAAATATGGACAATTTTGTGTTTAGGGTGTCTTGAAATCTTTTGACAGCTTCCGAAGTGCTAATTTTTAACCTTTTTCAGCTGGACCAAATCACTACTTTTCTGTAAAATTCTGGACCCAAATTTTTTTACAGTGTAATTTCACCCCCCTACTTACAATTTGAGGCATTAAACATGGAGAAATAAATTTGGAAGAGGTATAAAAATTATTGGCAAGTAACCCACTGTTAACACTAGGGACTATATTCGTGAACAACGAAAATCAAGGGACGACAATTGTGGTCTCGGACCTAATAGGATAGAAAGAGTTGACAAATCTTAAAAAAACTTGGTATGACCAAAGCTTAATAAATTATAACACTACTTGCAAAGTTTCGTAACAATAGGATATATATTATAGACAATATGTTAAATTCTATACTCATCTTTGCGTGTTAAATTTTGACGTTAAAATTGAATAATTTCAACTATCAACATTTTGGGCTTTGAAAATTAAAATATTGCAAAAAAATACTTTTTAAATGCCCTAATATATCATTTATTATGTACTAAAAGCAATAGAGTACTCATTTGATTTATCAGAGTTAGCATAATTATTCAAAAGTCAAATTTATATCAGCCTGGGCCTAAAAATTGAGGTTTTTCAATGAAAGGGGGCCTTACATGAAGATGTAATATTTTCCAGCAATTTTAAATTTGTGAA
>NW_027468061.1:0-64124 GCF_965363235.1 Mytilus galloprovincialis
AGAGGGTGTTTAAAAATTATGAGTGTCAATTTTAAGTTTTTTTCCTAACTGTGTATTGCTACCTTATGGCATTTGACAAAGCAAAGAATTGCTTTTTTTTAGACAAATCATACCACAAATCTATTGATAACTAGGTTATAGATACAATTCTGAGGGAGAAACAACCTTTAGAATGACAATATATGTTAGTTTTGTTGTTTATTGTCCTTAGCAACCAATATAGACATTTTGACACAAAGACTTGGTTCCGTCATAAATTGAAACTTTATTGGCTACCCCTTGGAAAAGAAGATTGCGCGTTATGTAGAAACCTTAGAAGGGAACGCTTTATATTTTTTCATGCGACTAAATCAAATTTATTATTTTAGCAAGTATAAAGTCACAATTTAGCATGAATTAAGCCTAAATTTTTTCCCGCTATTATAAATGAATTCAGTATTTACTAAATTTTAACCAAGGCTTTGGTATGGTAATACACAACAAAATTGACATTCTAGAGCTTTAAAATAGCTTTAACTTGTAAAATTTGTCTACTGTTAGGGTTAATTTAAGTTTTTAAACAAGAAAAGACAGGCTTAGAAGGTATAGTTTTAGAAATTTGACTAAAAAAGGAGAAAATACACTTTGACATGGCATGTTTCATAAAATCACTTTTTTGTTGCATTTCAGTGTCAACTGCTAACCTTCATAAAATATTTATTTCTGAACCGATTTTCAAAACTAGCAGGCCAATTTGCTCGTTATAGCTAGTAGAAAACAGAAATCCATTTAAAGTGGAATTGGGAAAAAAAATGTTAATCCTTAAGGTAGCAATACACAGTTAGAAGTTTAGTTTCGCATTATGGCCCCTGTGAATTTTTTAAATATGAAAGTTTTTGTACAATAAAATTGATTTTTAGATAATTGAAGAATAATATAGCCTTCTTAGTGGGTTTATATGAACATTAAGATTGTTTTTAACATGTTTTATAGGCCATTTATATGATTGACAGTCCGTATTTTCCTATCCGTACCGTTCATAGGTTCATACATTATTGTAGTGTTTATCAACAAAGATTTTGCGCTCGATCTTTTCAATTCAATTTTATGGAAAAACGAGCAGATAAGCATATGATTTTTTTGGGACCACTTGATAGATATAAACCTATGGATTCAGGAAAGGTATTACTGTAATTGATTGAAATTTTCCTTTAGACCAAATTTTGGAGACTTTTGTGACATGTTCACCCCCCTTTTTTGCTATATTTTGTATCTAAAAAATGCAGATTGTTGCCATGGTTACACCCAAGAGGGATTATATTTCACCCTTATGACCATTAGAAATCAAATCTATGGAATATTCTCTTTCTATAAGTATATACATGCATAACACACATATAAAGCCTTCTTTGATAGACAGGAGGGGAAAGAGGGTGTTTAAAAATTATGAGTGTCAATTTTAAGTTTTTTTCCTAACTGTGTATTGCTACCTTATGGCATTTGACAAAGCAAAGAATTGCTTTTTTTTAGACAAATCATACCACAAATCTATTGATAACTAGGTTATAGATACAATTCTGAGGGAGAAACAACCTTTAGAATGACAATATATGTTAGTTTTGTTGTTTATTGTCCTTAGCAACCAATATAGACATTTTGACACAAAGACTTGGTTCCGTCATAAATTGAAACTTTATTGGCTACCCCTTGGAAAAGAAGATTGCGCGTTATGTAGAAACCTTAGAAGGGAACGCTTTATATTTTTTCATGCGACTAAATCAAATTTATTATTTTAGCAAGTATAAAGTCACAATTTAGCATGAATTAAGCCTAAATTTTTTCCCGCTATTATAAATGAATTCAGTATTTACTAAATTTTAACCAAGGCTTTGGTATGGTAATACACAACAAAATTGACATTCTAGAGCTTTAAAATAGCTTTAACTTGTAAAATTTGTCTACTGTTAGGGTTAATTTAAGTTTTTAAACAAGAAAAGACAGGCTTAGAAGGTATAGTTTTAGAAATTTGACTAAAAAAGGAGAAAATACACTTTGACATGGCATGTTTCATAAAATCACTTTTTTGTTGCATTTCAGTGTCAACTGCTAACCTTCATAAAATATTTATTTCTGAACCGATTTTCAAAACTAGCAGGCCAATTTGCTCGTTATAGCTAGTAGAAAACAGAAATCCATTTAAAGTGGAATTGGGAAAAAAAATGTTAATCCTTAAGGTAGCAATACACAGTTAGAAGTTTAGTTTCGCATTATGGCCCCTGTGAATTTTTTAAATATGAAAGTTTTTGTACAATAAAATTGATTTTTAGATAATTGAAGAATAATATAGCCTTCTTAGTGGGTTTATATGAACATTAAGATTGTTTTTAACATGTTTTATAGGCCATTTATATGATTGACAGTCCGTATTTTCCTATCCGTACCGTTCATAGGTTCATACATTATTGTAGTGTTTATCAACAAAGATTTTGCGCTCGATCTTTTCAATTCAATTTTATGGAAAAACGAGCAGATAAGCATATGATTTTTTTGGGACCACTTGATAGATATAAACCTATGGATTCAGGAAAGGTATTACTGTAATTGATTGAAATTTTCCTTTAGACCAAATTTTGGAGACTTTTGTGACATGTTCACCCCCCTTTTTTGCTATATTTTGTATCTAAAAAATGCAGATTGTTGCCATGGTTACACCCAAGAGGGATTATATTTCACCCTTATGACCATTAGAAATCAAATCTATGGAATATTCTCTTTCTATAAGTATATACATGCATAACACACATATAAAGCCTTCTTTGATAGACAGGAGGGGAAAGAGGGTGTTTAAAAATTATGAGTGTCAATTTTAAGTTTTTTTCCTAACTGTGTATTGCTACCTTATGGCATTTGACAAAGCAAAGAATTGCTTTTTTTTAGACAAATCATACCACAAATCTATTGATAACTAGGTTATAGATACAATTCTGAGGGAGAAACAACCTTTAGAATGACAATATATGTTAGTTTTGTTGTTTATTGTCCTTAGCAACCAATATAGACATTTTGACACAAAGACTTGGTTCCGTCATAAATTGAAACTTTATTGGCTACCCCTTGGAAAAGAAGATTGCGCGTTATGTAGAAACCTTAGAAGGGAACGCTTTATATTTTTTCATGCGACTAAATCAAATTTATTATTTTAGCAAGTATAAAGTCACAATTTAGCATGAATTAAGCCTAAATTTTTTCCCGCTATTATAAATGAATTCAGTATTTACTAAATTTTAACCAAGGCTTTGGTATGGTAATACACAACAAAATTGACATTCTAGAGCTTTAAAATAGCTTTAACTTGTAAAATTTGTCTACTGTTAGGGTTAATTTAAGTTTTTAAACAAGAAAAGACAGGCTTAGAAGGTATAGTTTTAGAAATTTGACTAAAAAAGGAGAAAATACACTTTGACATGGCATGTTTCATAAAATCACTTTTTTGTTGCATTTCAGTGTCAACTGCTAACCTTCATAAAATATTTATTTCTGAACCGATTTTCAAAACTAGCAGGCCAATTTGCTCGTTATAGCTAGTAGAAAACAGAAATCCATTTAAAGTGGAATTGGGAAAAAAAATGTTAATCCTTAAGGTAGCAATACACAGTTAGAAGTTTAGTTTCGCATTATGGCCCCTGTGAATTTTTTAAATATGAAAGTTTTTGTACAATAAAATTGATTTTTAGATAATTGAAGAATAATATAGCCTTCTTAGTGGGTTTATATGAACATTAAGATTGTTTTTAACATGTTTTATAGGCCATTTATATGATTGACAGTCCGTATTTTCCTATCCGTACCGTTCATAGGTTCATACATTATTGTAGTGTTTATCAACAAAGATTTTGCGCTCGATCTTTTCAATTCAATTTTATGGAAAAACGAGCAGATAAGCATATGATTTTTTTGGGACCACTTGATAGATATAAACCTATGGATTCAGGAAAGGTATTACTGTAATTGATTGAAATTTTCCTTTAGACCAAATTTTGGAGACTTTTGTGACATGTTCACCCCCCTTTTTTGCTATATTTTGTATCTAAAAAATGCAGATTGTTGCCATGGTTACACCCAAGAGGGATTATATTTCACCCTTATGACCATTAGAAATCAAATCTATGGAATATTCTCTTTCTATAAGTATATACATGCATAACACACATATAAAGCCTTCTTTGATAGACAGGAGGGGAAAGAGGGTGTTTAAAAATTATGAGTGTCAATTTTAAGTTTTTTTCCTAACTGTGTATTGCTACCTTATGGCATTTGACAAAGCAAAGAATTGCTTTTTTTTAGACAAATCATACCACAAATCTATTGATAACTAGGTTATAGATACAATTCTGAGGGAGAAACAACCTTTAGAATGACAATATATGTTAGTTTTGTTGTTTATTGTCCTTAGCAACCAATATAGACATTTTGACACAAAGACTTGGTTCCGTCATAAATTGAAACTTTATTGGCTACCCCTTGGAAAAGAAGATTGCGCGTTATGTAGAAACCTTAGAAGGGAACGCTTTATATTTTTTCATGCGACTAAATCAAATTTATTATTTTAGCAAGTATAAAGTCACAATTTAGCATGAATTAAGCCTAAATTTTTTCCCGCTATTATAAATGAATTCAGTATTTACTAAATTTTAACCAAGGCTTTGGTATGGTAATACACAACAAAATTGACATTCTAGAGCTTTAAAATAGCTTTAACTTGTAAAATTTGTCTACTGTTAGGGTTAATTTAAGTTTTTAAACAAGAAAAGACAGGCTTAGAAGGTATAGTTTTAGAAATTTGACTAAAAAAGGAGAAAATACACTTTGACATGGCATGTTTCATAAAATCACTTTTTTGTTGCATTTCAGTGTCAACTGCTAACCTTCATAAAATATTTATTTCTGAACCGATTTTCAAAACTAGCAGGCCAATTTGCTCGTTATAGCTAGTAGAAAACAGAAATCCATTTAAAGTGGAATTGGGAAAAAAAATGTTAATCCTTAAGGTAGCAATACACAGTTAGAAGTTTAGTTTCGCATTATGGCCCCTGTGAATTTTTTAAATATGAAAGTTTTTGTACAATAAAATTGATTTTTAGATAATTGAAGAATAATATAGCCTTCTTAGTGGGTTTATATGAACATTAAGATTGTTTTTAACATGTTTTATAGGCCATTTATATGATTGACAGTCCGTATTTTCCTATCCGTACCGTTCATAGGTTCATACATTATTGTAGTGTTTATCAACAAAGATTTTGCGCTCGATCTTTTCAATTCAATTTTATGGAAAAACGAGCAGATAAGCATATGATTTTTTTGGGACCACTTGATAGATATAAACCTATGGATTCAGGAAAGGTATTACTGTAATTGATTGAAATTTTCCTTTAGACCAAATTTTGGAGACTTTTGTGACATGTTCACCCCCCTTTTTTGCTATATTTTGTATCTAAAAAATGCAGATTGTTGCCATGGTTACACCCAAGAGGGATTATATTTCACCCTTATGACCATTAGAAATCAAATCTATGGAATATTCTCTTTCTATAAGTATATACATGCATAACACACATATAAAGCCTTCTTTGATAGACAGGAGGGGAAAGAGGGTGTTTAAAAATTATGAGTGTCAATTTTAAGTTTTTTTCCTAACTGTGTATTGCTACCTTATGGCATTTGACAAAGCAAAGAATTGCTTTTTTTTAGACAAATCATACCACAAATCTATTGATAACTAGGTTATAGATACAATTCTGAGGGAGAAACAACCTTTAGAATGACAATATATGTTAGTTTTGTTGTTTATTGTCCTTAGCAACCAATATAGACATTTTGACACAAAGACTTGGTTCCGTCATAAATTGAAACTTTATTGGCTACCCCTTGGAAAAGAAGATTGCGCGTTATGTAGAAACCTTAGAAGGGAACGCTTTATATTTTTTCATGCGACTAAATCAAATTTATTATTTTAGCAAGTATAAAGTCACAATTTAGCATGAATTAAGCCTAAATTTTTTCCCGCTATTATAAATGAATTCAGTATTTACTAAATTTTAACCAAGGCTTTGGTATGGTAATACACAACAAAATTGACATTCTAGAGCTTTAAAATAGCTTTAACTTGTAAAATTTGTCTACTGTTAGGGTTAATTTAAGTTTTTAAACAAGAAAAGACAGGCTTAGAAGGTATAGTTTTAGAAATTTGACTAAAAAAGGAGAAAATACACTTTGACATGGCATGTTTCATAAAATCACTTTTTTGTTGCATTTCAGTGTCAACTGCTAACCTTCATAAAATATTTATTTCTGAACCGATTTTCAAAACTAGCAGGCCAATTTGCTCGTTATAGCTAGTAGAAAACAGAAATCCATTTAAAGTGGAATTGGGAAAAAAAATGTTAATCCTTAAGGTAGCAATACACAGTTAGAAGTTTAGTTTCGCATTATGGCCCCTGTGAATTTTTTAAATATGAAAGTTTTTGTACAATAAAATTGATTTTTAGATAATTGAAGAATAATATAGCCTTCTTAGTGGGTTTATATGAACATTAAGATTGTTTTTAACATGTTTTATAGGCCATTTATATGATTGACAGTCCGTATTTTCCTATCCGTACCGTTCATAGGTTCATACATTATTGTAGTGTTTATCAACAAAGATTTTGCGCTCGATCTTTTCAATTCAATTTTATGGAAAAACGAGCAGATAAGCATATGATTTTTTTGGGACCACTTGATAGATATAAACCTATGGATTCAGGAAAGGTATTACTGTAATTGATTGAAATTTTCCTTTAGACCAAATTTTGGAGACTTTTGTGACATGTTCACCCCCCTTTTTTGCTATATTTTGTATCTAAAAAATGCAGATTGTTGCCATGGTTACACCCAAGAGGGATTATATTTCACCCTTATGACCATTAGAAATCAAATCTATGGAATATTCTCTTTCTATAAGTATATACATGCATAACACACATATAAAGCCTTCTTTGATAGACAGGAGGGGAAAGAGGGTGTTTAAAAATTATGAGTGTCAATTTTAAGTTTTTTTCCTAACTGTGTATTGCTACCTTATGGCATTTGACAAAGCAAAGAATTGCTTTTTTTTAGACAAATCATACCACAAATCTATTGATAACTAGGTTATAGATACAATTCTGAGGGAGAAACAACCTTTAGAATGACAATATATGTTAGTTTTGTTGTTTATTGTCCTTAGCAACCAATATAGACATTTTGACACAAAGACTTGGTTCCGTCATAAATTGAAACTTTATTGGCTACCCCTTGGAAAAGAAGATTGCGCGTTATGTAGAAACCTTAGAAGGGAACGCTTTATATTTTTTCATGCGACTAAATCAAATTTATTATTTTAGCAAGTATAAAGTCACAATTTAGCATGAATTAAGCCTAAATTTTTTCCCGCTATTATAAATGAATTCAGTATTTACTAAATTTTAACCAAGGCTTTGGTATGGTAATACACAACAAAATTGACATTCTAGAGCTTTAAAATAGCTTTAACTTGTAAAATTTGTCTACTGTTAGGGTTAATTTAAGTTTTTAAACAAGAAAAGACAGGCTTAGAAGGTATAGTTTTAGAAATTTGACTAAAAAAGGAGAAAATACACTTTGACATGGCATGTTTCATAAAATCACTTTTTTGTTGCATTTCAGTGTCAACTGCTAACCTTCATAAAATATTTATTTCTGAACCGATTTTCAAAACTAGCAGGCCAATTTGCTCGTTATAGCTAGTAGAAAACAGAAATCCATTTAAAGTGGAATTGGGAAAAAAAATGTTAATCCTTAAGGTAGCAATACACAGTTAGAAGTTTAGTTTCGCATTATGGCCCCTGTGAATTTTTTAAATATGAAAGTTTTTGTACAATAAAATTGATTTTTAGATAATTGAAGAATAATATAGCCTTCTTAGTGGGTTTATATGAACATTAAGATTGTTTTTAACATGTTTTATAGGCCATTTATATGATTGACAGTCCGTATTTTCCTATCCGTACCGTTCATAGGTTCATACATTATTGTAGTGTTTATCAACAAAGATTTTGCGCTCGATCTTTTCAATTCAATTTTATGGAAAAACGAGCAGATAAGCATATGATTTTTTTGGGACCACTTGATAGATATAAACCTATGGATTCAGGAAAGGTATTACTGTAATTGATTGAAATTTTCCTTTAGACCAAATTTTGGAGACTTTTGTGACATGTTCACCCCCCTTTTTTGCTATATTTTGTATCTAAAAAATGCAGATTGTTGCCATGGTTACACCCAAGAGGGATTATATTTCACCCTTATGACCATTAGAAATCAAATCTATGGAATATTCTCTTTCTATAAGTATATACATGCATAACACACATATAAAGCCTTCTTTGATAGACAGGAGGGGAAAGAGGGTGTTTAAAAATTATGAGTGTCAATTTTAAGTTTTTTTCCTAACTGTGTATTGCTACCTTATGGCATTTGACAAAGCAAAGAATTGCTTTTTTTTAGACAAATCATACCACAAATCTATTGATAACTAGGTTATAGATACAATTCTGAGGGAGAAACAACCTTTAGAATGACAATATATGTTAGTTTTGTTGTTTATTGTCCTTAGCAACCAATATAGACATTTTGACACAAAGACTTGGTTCCGTCATAAATTGAAACTTTATTGGCTACCCCTTGGAAAAGAAGATTGCGCGTTATGTAGAAACCTTAGAAGGGAACGCTTTATATTTTTTCATGCGACTAAATCAAATTTATTATTTTAGCAAGTATAAAGTCACAATTTAGCATGAATTAAGCCTAAATTTTTTCCCGCTATTATAAATGAATTCAGTATTTACTAAATTTTAACCAAGGCTTTGGTATGGTAATACACAACAAAATTGACATTCTAGAGCTTTAAAATAGCTTTAACTTGTAAAATTTGTCTACTGTTAGGGTTAATTTAAGTTTTTAAACAAGAAAAGACAGGCTTAGAAGGTATAGTTTTAGAAATTTGACTAAAAAAGGAGAAAATACACTTTGACATGGCATGTTTCATAAAATCACTTTTTTGTTGCATTTCAGTGTCAACTGCTAACCTTCATAAAATATTTATTTCTGAACCGATTTTCAAAACTAGCAGGCCAATTTGCTCGTTATAGCTAGTAGAAAACAGAAATCCATTTAAAGTGGAATTGGGAAAAAAAATGTTAATCCTTAAGGTAGCAATACACAGTTAGAAGTTTAGTTTCGCATTATGGCCCCTGTGAATTTTTTAAATATGAAAGTTTTTGTACAATAAAATTGATTTTTAGATAATTGAAGAATAATATAGCCTTCTTAGTGGGTTTATATGAACATTAAGATTGTTTTTAACATGTTTTATAGGCCATTTATATGATTGACAGTCCGTATTTTCCTATCCGTACCGTTCATAGGTTCATACATTATTGTAGTGTTTATCAACAAAGATTTTGCGCTCGATCTTTTCAATTCAATTTTATGGAAAAACGAGCAGATAAGCATATGATTTTTTTGGGACCACTTGATAGATATAAACCTATGGATTCAGGAAAGGTATTACTGTAATTGATTGAAATTTTCCTTTAGACCAAATTTTGGAGACTTTTGTGACATGTTCACCCCCCTTTTTTGCTATATTTTGTATCTAAAAAATGCAGATTGTTGCCATGGTTACACCCAAGAGGGATTATATTTCACCCTTATGACCATTAGAAATCAAATCTATGGAATATTCTCTTTCTATAAGTATATACATGCATAACACACATATAAAGCCTTCTTTGATAGACAGGAGGGGAAAGAGGGTGTTTAAAAATTATGAGTGTCAATTTTAAGTTTTTTTCCTAACTGTGTATTGCTACCTTATGGCATTTGACAAAGCAAAGAATTGCTTTTTTTTAGACAAATCATACCACAAATCTATTGATAACTAGGTTATAGATACAATTCTGAGGGAGAAACAACCTTTAGAATGACAATATATGTTAGTTTTGTTGTTTATTGTCCTTAGCAACCAATATAGACATTTTGACACAAAGACTTGGTTCCGTCATAAATTGAAACTTTATTGGCTACCCCTTGGAAAAGAAGATTGCGCGTTATGTAGAAACCTTAGAAGGGAACGCTTTATATTTTTTCATGCGACTAAATCAAATTTATTATTTTAGCAAGTATAAAGTCACAATTTAGCATGAATTAAGCCTAAATTTTTTCCCGCTATTATAAATGAATTCAGTATTTACTAAATTTTAACCAAGGCTTTGGTATGGTAATACACAACAAAATTGACATTCTAGAGCTTTAAAATAGCTTTAACTTGTAAAATTTGTCTACTGTTAGGGTTAATTTAAGTTTTTAAACAAGAAAAGACAGGCTTAGAAGGTATAGTTTTAGAAATTTGACTAAAAAAGGAGAAAATACACTTTGACATGGCATGTTTCATAAAATCACTTTTTTGTTGCATTTCAGTGTCAACTGCTAACCTTCATAAAATATTTATTTCTGAACCGATTTTCAAAACTAGCAGGCCAATTTGCTCGTTATAGCTAGTAGAAAACAGAAATCCATTTAAAGTGGAATTGGGAAAAAAAATGTTAATCCTTAAGGTAGCAATACACAGTTAGAAGTTTAGTTTCGCATTATGGCCCCTGTGAATTTTTTAAATATGAAAGTTTTTGTACAATAAAATTGATTTTTAGATAATTGAAGAATAATATAGCCTTCTTAGTGGGTTTATATGAACATTAAGATTGTTTTTAACATGTTTTATAGGCCATTTATATGATTGACAGTCCGTATTTTCCTATCCGTACCGTTCATAGGTTCATACATTATTGTAGTGTTTATCAACAAAGATTTTGCGCTCGATCTTTTCAATTCAATTTTATGGAAAAACGAGCAGATAAGCATATGATTTTTTTGGGACCACTTGATAGATATAAACCTATGGATTCAGGAAAGGTATTACTGTAATTGATTGAAATTTTCCTTTAGACCAAATTTTGGAGACTTTTGTGACATGTTCACCCCCCTTTTTTGCTATATTTTGTATCTAAAAAATGCAGATTGTTGCCATGGTTACACCCAAGAGGGATTATATTTCACCCTTATGACCATTAGAAATCAAATCTATGGAATATTCTCTTTCTATAAGTATATACATGCATAACACACATATAAAGCCTTCTTTGATAGACAGGAGGGGAAAGAGGGTGTTTAAAAATTATGAGTGTCAATTTTAAGTTTTTTTCCTAACTGTGTATTGCTACCTTATGGCATTTGACAAAGCAAAGAATTGCTTTTTTTTAGACAAATCATACCACAAATCTATTGATAACTAGGTTATAGATACAATTCTGAGGGAGAAACAACCTTTAGAATGACAATATATGTTAGTTTTGTTGTTTATTGTCCTTAGCAACCAATATAGACATTTTGACACAAAGACTTGGTTCCGTCATAAATTGAAACTTTATTGGCTACCCCTTGGAAAAGAAGATTGCGCGTTATGTAGAAACCTTAGAAGGGAACGCTTTATATTTTTTCATGCGACTAAATCAAATTTATTATTTTAGCAAGTATAAAGTCACAATTTAGCATGAATTAAGCCTAAATTTTTTCCCGCTATTATAAATGAATTCAGTATTTACTAAATTTTAACCAAGGCTTTGGTATGGTAATACACAACAAAATTGACATTCTAGAGCTTTAAAATAGCTTTAACTTGTAAAATTTGTCTACTGTTAGGGTTAATTTAAGTTTTTAAACAAGAAAAGACAGGCTTAGAAGGTATAGTTTTAGAAATTTGACTAAAAAAGGAGAAAATACACTTTGACATGGCATGTTTCATAAAATCACTTTTTTGTTGCATTTCAGTGTCAACTGCTAACCTTCATAAAATATTTATTTCTGAACCGATTTTCAAAACTAGCAGGCCAATTTGCTCGTTATAGCTAGTAGAAAACAGAAATCCATTTAAAGTGGAATTGGGAAAAAAAATGTTAATCCTTATGGCATTTGACAAAGCAAAGAATTGCTTTTTTTTAGACAAATCATACCACAAATCTATTGATAACTAGGTTATAGATACAATTCTGAGGGAGAAACAACCTTTAGAATGACAATATATGTTAGTTTTGTTGTTTATTGTCCTTAGCAACCAATATAGACATTTTGACACAAAGACTTGGTTCCGTCATAAATTGAAACTTTATTGGCTACCCCTTGGAAAAGAAGATTGCGCGTTATGTAGAAACCTTAGAAGGGAACGCTTTATATTTTTTCATGCGACTAAATCAAATTTATTATTTTAGCAAGTATAAAGTCACAATTTAGCATGAATTAAGCCTAAATTTTTTCCCGCTATTATAAATGAATTCAGTATTTACTAAATTTTAACCAAGGCTTTGGTATGGTAATACACAACAAAATTGACATTCTAGAGCTTTAAAATAGCTTTAACTTGTAAAATTTGTCTACTGTTAGGGTTAATTTAAGTTTTTAAACAAGAAAAGACAGGCTTAGAAGGTATAGTTTTAGAAATTTGACTAAAAAAGGAGAAAATACACTTTGACATGGCATGTTTCATAAAATCACTTTTTTGTTGCATTTCAGTGTCAACTGCTAACCTTCATAAAATATTTATTTCTGAACCGATTTTCAAAACTAGCAGGCCAATTTGCTCGTTATAGCTAGTAGAAAACAGAAATCCATTTAAAGTGGAATTGGGAAAAAAAATGTTAATCCTTAAGGTAGCAATACACAGTTAGAAGTTTAGTTTCGCATTATGGCCCCTGTGAATTTTTTAAATATGAAAGTTTTTGTACAATAAAATTGATTTTTAGATAATTGAAGAATAATATAGCCTTCTTAGTGGGTTTATATGAACATTAAGATTGTTTTTAACATGTTTTATAGGCCATTTATATGATTGACAGTCCGTATTTTCCTATCCGTACCGTTCATAGGTTCATACATTATTGTAGTGTTTATCAACAAAGATTTTGCGCTCGATCTTTTCAATTCAATTTTATGGAAAAACGAGCAGATAAGCATATGATTTTTTTGGGACCACTTGATAGATATAAACCTATGGATTCAGGAAAGGTATTACTGTAATTGATTGAAATTTTCCTTTAGACCAAATTTTGGAGACTTTTGTGACATGTTCACCCCCCTTTTTTGCTATATTTTGTATCTAAAAAATGCAGATTGTTGCCATGGTTACACCCAAGAGGGATTATATTTCACCCTTATGACCATTAGAAATCAAATCTATGGAATATTCTCTTTCTATAAGTATATACATGCATAACACACATATAAAGCCTTCTTTGATAGACAGGAGGGGAAAGAGGGTGTTTAAAAATTATGAGTGTCAATTTTAAGTTTTTTTCCTAACTGTGTATTGCTACCTTATGGCATTTGACAAAGCAAAGAATTGCTTTTTTTTAGACAAATCATACCACAAATCTATTGATAACTAGGTTATAGATACAATTCTGAGGGAGAAACAACCTTTAGAATGACAATATATGTTAGTTTTGTTGTTTATTGTCCTTAGCAACCAATATAGACATTTTGACACAAAGACTTGGTTCCGTCATAAATTGAAACTTTATTGGCTACCCCTTGGAAAAGAAGATTGCGCGTTATGTAGAAACCTTAGAAGGGAACGCTTTATATTTTTTCATGCGACTAAATCAAATTTATTATTTTAGCAAGTATAAAGTCACAATTTAGCATGAATTAAGCCTAAATTTTTTCCCGCTATTATAAATGAATTCAGTATTTACTAAATTTTAACCAAGGCTTTGGTATGGTAATACACAACAAAATTGACATTCTAGAGCTTTAAAATAGCTTTAACTTGTAAAATTTGTCTACTGTTAGGGTTAATTTAAGTTTTTAAACAAGAAAAGACAGGCTTAGAAGGTATAGTTTTAGAAATTTGACTAAAAAAGGAGAAAATACACTTTGACATGGCATGTTTCATAAAATCACTTTTTTGTTGCATTTCAGTGTCAACTGCTAACCTTCATAAAATATTTATTTCTGAACCGATTTTCAAAACTAGCAGGCCAATTTGCTCGTTATAGCTAGTAGAAAACAGAAATCCATTTAAAGTGGAATTGGGAAAAAAAATGTTAATCCTTAAGGTAGCAATACACAGTTAGAAGTTTAGTTTCGCATTATGGCCCCTGTGAATTTTTTAAATATGAAAGTTTTTGTACAATAAAATTGATTTTTAGATAATTGAAGAATAATATAGCCTTCTTAGTGGGTTTATATGAACATTAAGATTGTTTTTAACATGTTTTATAGGCCATTTATATGATTGACAGTCCGTATTTTCCTATCCGTACCGTTCATAGGTTCATACATTATTGTAGTGTTTATCAACAAAGATTTTGCGCTCGATCTTTTCAATTCAATTTTATGGAAAAACGAGCAGATAAGCATATGATTTTTTTGGGACCACTTGATAGATATAAACCTATGGATTCAGGAAAGGTATTACTGTAATTGATTGAAATTTTCCTTTAGACCAAATTTTGGAGACTTTTGTGACATGTTCACCCCCCTTTTTTGCTATATTTTGTATCTAAAAAATGCAGATTGTTGCCATGGTTACACCCAAGAGGGATTATATTTCACCCTTATGACCATTAGAAATCAAATCTATGGAATATTCTCTTTCTATAAGTATATACATGCATAACACACATATAAAGCCTTCTTTGATAGACAGGAGGGGAAAGAGGGTGTTTAAAAATTATGAGTGTCAATTTTAAGTTTTTTTCCTAACTGTGTATTGCTACCTTATGGCATTTGACAAAGCAAAGAATTGCTTTTTTTTAGACAAATCATACCACAAATCTATTGATAACTAGGTTATAGATACAATTCTGAGGGAGAAACAACCTTTAGAATGACAATTTATGTTAGTTTTGTTGTTTATTGTCCTTAGCAACCAATATAGACATTTTGACACAAAGACTTGGTTCCGTCATAAATTGAAACTTTATTGGCTACCCCTTGGAAAAGAAGATTGCGCGTTATGTAGAAACCTTAGAAGGGAACGCTTTATATTTTTTCATGCGACTAAATCAAATTTATTATTTTAGCAAGTATAAAGTCACAATTTAGCATGAATTAAGCCTAAATTTTTTCCCGCTATTATAAATGAATTCAGTATTTACTAAATTTTAACCAAGGCTTTGGTATGGTAATACACAACAAAATTGACATTCTAGAGCTTTAAAATAGCTTTAACTTGTAAAATTTGTCTACTGTTAGGGTTAATTTAAGTTTTTAAACAAGAAAAGACAGGCTTAGAAGGTATAGTTTTAGAAATTTGACTAAAAAAGGAGAAAATACACTTTGACATGGCATGTTTCATAAAATCACTTTTTTGTTGCATTTCAGTGTCAACTGCTAACCTTCATAAAATATTTATTTCTGAACCGATTTTCAAAACTAGCAGGCCAATTTGCTCGTTATAGCTAGTAGAAAACAGAAATCCATTTAAAGTGGAATTGGGAAAAAAAATGTTAATCCTTAAGGTAGCAATACACAGTTAGAAGTTTAGTTTCGCATTATGGCCCCTGTGAATTTTTTAAATATGAAAGTTTTTGTACAATAAAATTGATTTTTAGATAATTGAAGAATAATATAGCCTTCTTAGTGGGTTTATATGAACATTAAGATTGTTTTTAACATGTTTTATAGGCCATTTATATGATTGACAGTCCGTATTTTCCTATCCGTACCGTTCATAGGTTCATACATTATTGTAGTGTTTATCAACAAAGATTTTGCGCTCGATCTTTTCAATTCAATTTTATGGAAAAACGAGCAGATAAGCATATGATTTTTTTGGGACCACTTGATAGATATAAACCTATGGATTCAGGAAAGGTATTACTGTAATTGATTGAAATTTTCCTTTAGACCAAATTTTGGAGACTTTTGTGACATGTTCACCCCCCTTTTTTGCTATATTTTGTATCTAAAAAATGCAGATTGTTGCCATGGTTACACCCAAGAGGGATTATATTTCACCCTTATGACCATTAGAAATCAAATCTATGGAATATTCTCTTTCTATAAGTATATACATGCATAACACACATATAAAGCCTTCTTTGATAGACAGGAGGGGAAAGAGGGTGTTTAAAAATTATGAGTGTCAATTTTAAGTTTTTTTCCTAACTGTGTATTGCTACCTTATGGCATTTGACAAAGCAAAGAATTGCTTTTTTTTAGACAAATCATACCACAAATCTATTGATAACTAGGTTATAGATACAATTCTGAGGGAGAAACAACCTTTAGAATGACAATATATGTTAGTTTTGTTGTTTATTGTCCTTAGCAACCAATATAGACATTTTGACACAAAGACTTGGTTCCGTCATAAATTGAAACTTTATTGGCTACCCCTTGGAAAAGAAGATTGCGCGTTATGTAGAAACCTTAGAAGGGAACGCTTTATATTTTTTCATGCGACTAAATCAAATTTATTATTTTAGCAAGTATAAAGTCACAATTTAGCATGAATTAAGCCTAAATTTTTTCCCGCTATTATAAATGAATTCAGTATTTACTAAATTTTAACCAAGGCTTTGGTATGGTAATACACAACAAAATTGACATTCTAGAGCTTTAAAATAGCTTTAACTTGTAAAATTTGTCTACTGTTAGGGTTAATTTAAGTTTTTAAACAAGAAAAGACAGGCTTAGAAGGTATAGTTTTAGAAATTTGACTAAAAAAGGAGAAAATACACTTTGACATGGCATGTTTCATAAAATCACTTTTTTGTTGCATTTCAGTGTCAACTGCTAACCTTCATAAAATATTTATTTCTGAACCGATTTTCAAAACTAGCAGGCCAATTTGCTCGTTATAGCTAGTAGAAAACAGAAATCCATTTAAAGTGGAATTGGGAAAAAAAATGTTAATCCTTAAGGTAGCAATACACAGTTAGAAGTTTAGTTTCGCATTATGGCCCCTGTGAATTTTTTAAATATGAAAGTTTTTGTACAATAAAATTGATTTTTAGATAATTGAAGAATAATATAGCCTTCTTAGTGGGTTTATATGAACATTAAGATTGTTTTTAACATGTTTTATAGGCCATTTATATGATTGACAGTCCGTATTTTCCTATCCGTACCGTTCATAGGTTCATACATTATTGTAGTGTTTATCAACAAAGATTTTGCGCTCGATCTTTTCAATTCAATTTTATGGAAAAACGAGCAGATAAGCATATGATTTTTTTGGGACCACTTGATAGATATAAACCTATGGATTCAGGAAAGGTATTACTGTAATTGATTGAAATTTTCCTTTAGACCAAATTTTGGAGACTTTTGTGACATGTTCACCCCCCTTTTTTGCTATATTTTGTATCTAAAAAATGCAGATTGTTGCCATGGTTACACCCAAGAGGGATTATATTTCACCCTTATGACCATTAGAAATCAAATCTATGGAATATTCTCTTTCTATAAGTATATACATGCATAACACACATATAAAGCCTTCTTTGATAGACAGGAGGGGAAAGAGGGTGTTTAAAAATTATGAGTGTCAATTTTAAGTTTTTTTCCTAACTGTGTATTGCTACCTTATGGCATTTGACAAAGCAAAGAATTGCTTTTTTTTAGACAAATCATACCACAAATCTATTGATAACTAGGTTATAGATACAATTCTGAGGGAGAAACAACCTTTAGAATGACAATATATGTTAGTTTTGTTGTTTATTGTCCTTAGCAACCAATATAGACATTTTGACACAAAGACTTGGTTCCGTCATAAATTGAAACTTTATTGGCTACCCCTTGGAAAAGAAGATTGCGCGTTATGTAGAAACCTTAGAAGGGAACGCTTTATATTTTTTCATGCGACTAAATCAAATTTATTATTTTAGCAAGTATAAAGTCACAATTTAGCATGAATTAAGCCTAAATTTTTTCCCGCTATTATAAATGAATTCAGTATTTACTAAATTTTAACCAAGGCTTTGGTATGGTAATACACAACAAAATTGACATTCTAGAGCTTTAAAATAGCTTTAACTTGTAAAATTTGTCTACTGTTAGGGTTAATTTAAGTTTTTAAACAAGAAAAGACAGGCTTAGAAGGTATAGTTTTAGAAATTTGACTAAAAAAGGAGAAAATACACTTTGACATGGCATGTTTCATAAAATCACTTTTTTGTTGCATTTCAGTGTCAACTGCTAACCTTCATAAAATATTTATTTCTGAACCGATTTTCAAAACTAGCAGGCCAATTTGCTCGTTATAGCTAGTAGAAAACAGAAATCCATTTAAAGTGGAATTGGGAAAAAAAATGTTAATCCTTAAGGTAGCAATACACAGTTAGAAGTTTAGTTTCGCATTATGGCCCCTGTGAATTTTTTAAATATGAAAGTTTTTGTACAATAAAATTGATTTTTAGATAATTGAAGAATAATATAGCCTTCTTAGTGGGTTTATATGAACATTAAGATTGTTTTTAACATGTTTTATAGGCCATTTATATGATTGACAGTCCGTATTTTCCTATCCGTACCGTTCATAGGTTCATACATTATTGTAGTGTTTATCAACAAAGATTTTGCGCTCGATCTTTTCAATTCAATTTTATGGAAAAACGAGCAGATAAGCATATGATTTTTTTGGGACCACTTGATAGATATAAACCTATGGATTCAGGAAAGGTATTACTGTAATTGATTGAAATTTTCCTTTAGACCAAATTTTGGAGACTTTTGTGACATGTTCACCCCCCTTTTTTGCTATATTTTGTATCTAAAAAATGCAGATTGTTGCCATGGTTACACCCAAGAGGGATTATATTTCACCCTTATGACCATTAGAAATCAAATCTATGGAATATTCTCTTTCTATAAGTATATACATGCATAACACACATATAAAGCCTTCTTTGATAGACAGGAGGGGAAAGAGGGTGTTTAAAAATTATGAGTGTCAATTTTAAGTTTTTTTCCTAACTGTGTATTGCTACCTTATGGCATTTGACAAAGCAAAGAATTGCTTTTTTTTAGACAAATCATACCACAAATCTATTGATAACTAGGTTATAGATACAATTCTGAGGGAGAAACAACCTTTAGAATGACAATATATGTTAGTTTTGTTGTTTATTGTCCTTAGCAACCAATATAGACATTTTGACACAAAGACTTGGTTCCGTCATAAATTGAAACTTTATTGGCTACCCCTTGGAAAAGAAGATTGCGCGTTATGTAGAAACCTTAGAAGGGAACGCTTTATATTTTTTCATGCGACTAAATCAAATTTATTATTTTAGCAAGTATAAAGTCACAATTTAGCATGAATTAAGCCTAAATTTTTTCCCGCTATTATAAATGAATTCAGTATTTACTAAATTTTAACCAAGGCTTTGGTATGGTAATACACAACAAAATTGACATTCTAGAGCTTTAAAATAGCTTTAACTTGTAAAATTTGTCTACTGTTAGGGTTAATTTAAGTTTTTAAACAAGAAAAGACAGGCTTAGAAGGTATAGTTTTAGAAATTTGACTAAAAAAGGAGAAAATACACTTTGACATGGCATGTTTCATAAAATCACTTTTTTGTTGCATTTCAGTGTCAACTGCTAACCTTCATAAAATATTTATTTCTGAACCGATTTTCAAAACTAGCAGGCCAATTTGCTCGTTATAGCTAGTAGAAAACAGAAATCCATTTAAAGTGGAATTGGGAAAAAAAATGTTAATCCTTAAGGTAGCAATACACAGTTAGAAGTTTAGTTTCGCATTATGGCCCCTGTGAATTTTTTAAATATGAAAGTTTTTGTACAATAAAATTGATTTTTAGATAATTGAAGAATAATATAGCCTTCTTAGTGGGTTTATATGAACATTAAGATTGTTTTTAACATGTTTTATAGGCCATTTATATGATTGACAGTCCGTATTTTCCTATCCGTACCGTTCATAGGTTCATACATTATTGTAGTGTTTATCAACAAAGATTTTGCGCTCGATCTTTTCAATTCAATTTTATGGAAAAACGAGCAGATAAGCATATGATTTTTTTGGGACCACTTGATAGATATAAACCTATGGATTCAGGAAAGGTATTACTGTAATTGATTGAAATTTTCCTTTAGACCAAATTTTGGAGACTTTTGTGACATGTTCACCCCCCTTTTTTGCTATATTTTGTATCTAAAAAATGCAGATTGTTGCCATGGTTACACCCAAGAGGGATTATATTTCACCCTTATGACCATTAGAAATCAAATCTATGGAATATTCTCTTTCTATAAGTATATACATGCATAACACACATATAAAGCCTTCTTTGATAGACAGGAGGGGAAAGAGGGTGTTTAAAAATTATGAGTGTCAATTTTAAGTTTTTTTCCTAACTGTGTATTGCTACCTTATGGCATTTGACAAAGCAAAGAATTGCTTTTTTTTAGACAAATCATACCACAAATCTATTGATAACTAGGTTATAGATACAATTCTGAGGGAGAAACAACCTTTAGAATGACAATATATGTTAGTTTTGTTGTTTATTGTCCTTAGCAACCAATATAGACATTTTGACACAAAGACTTGGTTCCGTCATAAATTGAAACTTTATTGGCTACCCCTTGGAAAAGAAGATTGCGCGTTATGTAGAAACCTTAGAAGGGAACGCTTTATATTTTTTCATGCGACTAAATCAAATTTATTATTTTAGCAAGTATAAAGTCACAATTTAGCATGAATTAAGCCTAAATTTTTTCCCGCTATTATAAATGAATTCAGTATTTACTAAATTTTAACCAAGGCTTTGGTATGGTAATACACAACAAAATTGACATTCTAGAGCTTTAAAATAGCTTTAACTTGTAAAATTTGTCTACTGTTAGGGTTAATTTAAGTTTTTAAACAAGAAAAGACAGGCTTAGAAGGTATAGTTTTAGAAATTTGACTAAAAAAGGAGAAAATACACTTTGACATGGCATGTTTCATAAAATCACTTTTTTGTTGCATTTCAGTGTCAACTGCTAACCTTCATAAAATATTTATTTCTGAACCGATTTTCAAAACTAGCAGGCCAATTTGCTCGTTATAGCTAGTAGAAAACAGAAATCCATTTAAAGTGGAATTGGGAAAAAAAATGTTAATCCTTAAGGTAGCAATACACAGTTAGAAGTTTAGTTTCGCATTATGGCCCCTGTGAATTTTTTAAATATGAAAGTTTTTGTACAATAAAATTGATTTTTAGATAATTGAAGAATAATATAGCCTTCTTAGTGGGTTTATATGAACATTAAGATTGTTTTTAACATGTTTTATAGGCCATTTATATGATTGACAGTCCGTATTTTCCTATCCGTACCGTTCATAGGTTCATACATTATTGTAGTGTTTATCAACAAAGATTTTGCGCTCGATCTTTTCAATTCAATTTTATGGAAAAACGAGCAGATAAGCATATGATTTTTTTGGGACCACTTGATAGATATAAACCTATGGATTCAGGAAAGGTATTACTGTAATTGATTGAAATTTTCCTTTAGACCAAATTTTGGAGACTTTTGTGACATGTTCACCCCCCTTTTTTGCTATATTTTGTATCTAAAAAATGCAGATTGTTGCCATGGTTACACCCAAGAGGGATTATATTTCACCCTTATGACCATTAGAAATCAAATCTATGGAATATTCTCTTTCTATAAGTATATACATGCATAACACACATATAAAGCCTTCTTTGATAGACAGGAGGGGAAAGAGGGTGTTTAAAAATTATGAGTGTCAATTTTAAGTTTTTTTCCTAACTGTGTATTGCTACCTTATAAGGTAGCAATACACAGTTAGGAAAAAAACTTAAAATTGACACTCATAATTTTTAAACACCCTCTTTCCCCTCCTGTCTATCAAAGAAGGCTTTATATGTGTGTTATGCATGTATATACTTATAGAAAGAGAATATTCCATAGATTTGATTTCTAATGGTCATAAGGGTGAAATATAATCCCTCTTGGGTGTAACCATGGCAACAATCTGCATTTTTTAGATACAAAATATAGCAAAAAAGGGGGGTGAACATGTCACAAAAGTCTCCAAAATTTGGTCTAAAGGAAAATTTCAATCAATTACAGTAATACCTTTCCTGAATCCATAGGTTTATATCTATCAAGTGGTCCCAAAAAAATCATATGCTTATCTGCTCGTTTTTCCATAAAATTGAATTGAAAAGATCGAGCGCAAAATCTTTGTTGATAAACACTACAATAATGTATGAACCTATGAACGGTACGGATAGGAAAATACGGACTGTCAATCATATAAATGGCCTATAAAACATGTTAAAAACAATCTTAATGTTCATATAAACCCACTAAGAAGGCTATATTATTCTTCAATTATCTAAAAATCAATTTTATTGTACAAAAACTTTCATATTTAAAAAATTCACAGGGGCCATAATGCGAAACTAAACTTCTAACTGTGTATTGCTACCTTAAGGATTAACATTTTTTTTCCCAATTCCACTTTAAATGGATTTCTGTTTTCTACTAGCTATAACGAGCAAATTGGCCTGCTAGTTTTGAAAATCGGTTCAGAAATAAATATTTTATGAAGGTTAGCAGTTGACACTGAAATGCAACAAAAAAGTGATTTTATGAAACATGCCATGTCAAAGTGTATTTTCTCCTTTTTTAGTCAAATTTCTAAAACTATACCTTCTAAGCCTGTCTTTTCTTGTTTAAAAACTTAAATTAACCCTAACAGTAGACAAATTTTACAAGTTAAAGCTATTTTAAAGCTCTAGAATGTCAATTTTGTTGTGTATTACCATACCAAAGCCTTGGTTAAAATTTAGTAAATACTGAATTCATTTATAATAGCGGGAAAAAATTTAGGCTTAATTCATGCTAAATTGTGACTTTATACTTGCTAAAATAATAAATTTGATTTAGTCGCATGAAAAAATATAAAGCGTTCCCTTCTAAGGTTTCTACATAACGCGCAATCTTCTTTTCCAAGGGGTAGCCAATAAAGTTTCAATTTATGACGGAACCAAGTCTTTGTGTCAAAATGTCTATATTGGTTGCTAAGGACAATAAACAACAAAACTAACATATATTGTCATTCTAAAGGTTGTTTCTCCCTCAGAATTGTATCTATAACCTAGTTATCAATAGATTTGTGGTATGATTTGTCTAAAAAAAAGCAATTCTTTGCTTTGTCAAATGCCATAAGGTAGCAATACACAGTTAGGAAAAAAACTTAAAATTGACACTCATAATTTTTAAACACCCTCTTTCCCCTCCTGTCTATCAAAGAAGGCTTTATATGTGTGTTATGCATGTATATACTTATAGAAAGAGAATATTCCATAGATTTGATTTCTAATGGTCATAAGGGTGAAATATAATCCCTCTTGGGTGTAACCATGGCAACAATCTGCATTTTTTAGATACAAAATATAGCAAAAAAGGGGGGTGAACATGTCACAAAAGTCTCCAAAATTTGGTCTAAAGGAAAATTTCAATCAATTACAGTAATACCTTTCCTGAATCCATAGGTTTATATCTATCAAGTGGTCCCAAAAAAATCATATGCTTATCTGCTCGTTTTTCCATAAAATTGAATTGAAAAGATCGAGCGCAAAATCTTTGTTGATAAACACTACAATAATGTATGAACCTATGAACGGTACGGATAGGAAAATACGGACTGTCAATCATATAAATGGCCTATAAAACATGTTAAAAACAATCTTAATGTTCATATAAACCCACTAAGAAGGCTATATTATTCTTCAATTATCTAAAAATCAATTTTATTGTACAAAAACTTTCATATTTAAAAAATTCACAGGGGCCATAATGCGAAACTAAACTTCTAACTGTGTATTGCTACCTTAAGGATTAACATTTTTTTTCCCAATTCCACTTTAAATGGATTTCTGTTTTCTACTAGCTATAACGAGCAAATTGGCCTGCTAGTTTTGAAAATCGGTTCAGAAATAAATATTTTATGAAGGTTAGCAGTTGACACTGAAATGCAACAAAAAAGTGATTTTATGAAACATGCCATGTCAAAGTGTATTTTCTCCTTTTTTAGTCAAATTTCTAAAACTATACCTTCTAAGCCTGTCTTTTCTTGTTTAAAAACTTAAATTAACCCTAACAGTAGACAAATTTTACAAGTTAAAGCTATTTTAAAGCTCTAGAATGTCAATTTTGTTGTGTATTACCATACCAAAGCCTTGGTTAAAATTTAGTAAATACTGAATTCATTTATAATAGCGGGAAAAAATTTAGGCTTAATTCATGCTAAATTGTGACTTTATACTTGCTAAAATAATAAATTTGATTTAGTCGCATGAAAAAATATAAAGCGTTCCCTTCTAAGGTTTCTACATAACGCGCAATCTTCTTTTCCAAGGGGTAGCCAATAAAGTTTCAATTTATGACGGAACCAAGTCTTTGTGTCAAAATGTCTATATTGGTTGCTAAGGACAATAAACAACAAAACTAACATATATTGTCATTCTAAAGGTTGTTTCTCCCTCAGAATTGTATCTATAACCTAGTTATCAATAGATTTGTGGTATGATTTGTCTAAAAAAAAGCAATTCTTTGCTTTGTCAAATGCCATTATGGCATTTGACAAAGCAAAGAATTGCTTTTTTTTAGACAAATCATACCACAAATCTATTGATAACTAGGTTATAGATACAATTCTGAGGGAGAAACAACCTTTAGAATGACAATATATGTTAGTTTTGTTGTTTATTGTCCTTAGCAACCAATATAGACATTTTGACACAAAGACTTGGTTCCGTCATAAATTGAAACTTTATTGGCTACCCCTTGGAAAAGAAGATTGCGCGTTATGTAGAAACCTTAGAAGGGAACGCTTTATATTTTTTCATGCGACTAAATCAAATTTATTATTTTAGCAAGTATAAAGTCACAATTTAGCATGAATTAAGCCTAAATTTTTTCCCGCTATTATAAATGAATTCAGTATTTACTAAATTTTAACCAAGGCTTTGGTATGGTAATACACAACAAAATTGACATTCTAGAGCTTTAAAATAGCTTTAACTTGTAAAATTTGTCTACTGTTAGGGTTAATTTAAGTTTTTAAACAAGAAAAGACAGGCTTAGAAGGTATAGTTTTAGAAATTTGACTAAAAAAGGAGAAAATACACTTTGACATGGCATGTTTCATAAAATCACTTTTTTGTTGCATTTCAGTGTCAACTGCTAACCTTCATAAAATATTTATTTCTGAACCGATTTTCAAAACTAGCAGGCCAATTTGCTCGTTATAGCTAGTAGAAAACAGAAATCCATTTAAAGTGGAATTGGGAAAAAAAATGTTAATCCTTAAGGTAGCAATACACAGTTAGAAGTTTAGTTTCGCATTATGGCCCCTGTGAATTTTTTAAATATGAAAGTTTTTGTACAATAAAATTGATTTTTAGATAATTGAAGAATAATATAGCCTTCTTAGTGGGTTTATATGAACATTAAGATTGTTTTTAACATGTTTTATAGGCCATTTATATGATTGACAGTCCGTATTTTCCTATCCGTACCGTTCATAGGTTCATACATTATTGTAGTGTTTATCAACAAAGATTTTGCGCTCGATCTTTTCAATTCAATTTTATGGAAAAACGAGCAGATAAGCATATGATTTTTTTGGGACCACTTGATAGATATAAACCTATGGATTCAGGAAAGGTATTACTGTAATTGATTGAAATTTTCCTTTAGACCAAATTTTGGAGACTTTTGTGACATGTTCACCCCCTTTTTTGCTATATTTTGTATCTAAAAAATGCAGATTGTTGCCATGGTTACACCCAAGAGGGATTATATTTCACCCTTATGACCATTAGAAATCAAATCTATGGAATATTCTCTTTCTATAAGTATATACATGCATAACACACATATAAAGCCTTCTTTGATAGACAGGAGGGGAAAGAGGGTGTTTAAAAATTATGAGTGTCAATTTTAAGTTTTTTTCCTAACTGTGTATTGCTACCTTATGGCATTTGACAAAGCAAAGAATTGCTTTTTTTTAGACAAATCATACCACAAATCTATTGATAACTAGGTTATAGATACAATTCTGAGGGAGAAACAACCTTTAGAATGACAATATATGTTAGTTTTGTTGTTTATTGTCCTTAGCAACCAATATAGACATTTTGACACAAAGACTTGGTTCCGTCATAAATTGAAACTTTATTGGCTACCCCTTGGAAAAGAAGATTGCGCGTTATGTAGAAACCTTAGAAGGGAACGCTTTATATTTTTTCATGCGACTAAATCAAATTTATTATTTTAGCAAGTATAAAGTCACAATTTAGCATGAATTAAGCCTAAATTTTTTCCCGCTATTATAAATGAATTCAGTATTTACTAAATTTTAACCAAGGCTTTGGTATGGTAATACACAACAAAATTGACATTCTAGAGCTTTAAAATAGCTTTAACTTGTAAAATTTGTCTACTGTTAGGGTTAATTTAAGTTTTTAAACAAGAAAAGACAGGCTTAGAAGGTATAGTTTTAGAAATTTGACTAAAAAAGGAGAAAATACACTTTGACATGGCATGTTTCATAAAATCACTTTTTTGTTGCATTTCAGTGTCAACTGCTAACCTTCATAAAATATTTATTTCTGAACCGATTTTCAAAACTAGCAGGCCAATTTGCTCGTTATAGCTAGTAGAAAACAGAAATCCATTTAAAGTGGAATTGGGAAAAAAAATGTTAATCCTTAAGGTAGCAATACACAGTTAGAAGTTTAGTTTCGCATTATGGCCCCTGTGAATTTTTTAAATATGAAAGTTTTTGTACAATAAAATTGATTTTTAGATAATTGAAGAATAATATAGCCTTCTTAGTGGGTTTATATGAACATTAAGATTGTTTTTAACATGTTTTATAGGCCATTTATATGATTGACAGTCCGTATTTTCCTATCCGTACCGTTCATAGGTTCATACATTATTGTAGTGTTTATCAACAAAGATTTTGCGCTCGATCTTTTCAATTCAATTTTATGGAAAAACGAGCAGATAAGCATATGATTTTTTTGGGACCACTTGATAGATATAAACCTATGGATTCAGGAAAGGTATTACTGTAATTGATTGAAATTTTCCTTTAGACCAAATTTTGGAGACTTTTGTGACATGTTCACCCCCCTTTTTTGCTATATTTTGTATCTAAAAAATGCAGATTGTTGCCATGGTTACACCCAAGAGGGATTATATTTCACCCTTATGACCATTAGAAATCAAATCTATGGAATATTCTCTTTCTATAAGTATATACATGCATAACACACATATAAAGCCTTCTTTGATAGACAGGAGGGGAAAGAGGGTGTTTAAAAATTATGAGTGTCAATTTTAAGTTTTTTTCCTAACTGTGTATTGCTACCTTATGGCATTTGACAAAGCAAAGAATTGCTTTTTTTTAGACAAATCATACCACAAATCTATTGATAACTAGGTTATAGATACAATTCTGAGGGAGAAACAACCTTTAGAATGACAATATATGTTAGTTTTGTTGTTTATTGTCCTTAGCAACCAATATAGACATTTTGACACAAAGACTTGGTTCCGTCATAAATTGAAACTTTATTGGCTACCCCTTGGAAAAGAAGATTGCGCGTTATGTAGAAACCTTAGAAGGGAACGCTTTATATTTTTTCATGCGACTAAATCAAATTTATTATTTTAGCAAGTATAAAGTCACAATTTAGCATGAATTAAGCCTAAATTTTTTCCCGCTATTATAAATGAATTCAGTATTTACTAAATTTTAACCAAGGCTTTGGTATGGTAATACACAACAAAATTGACATTCTAGAGCTTTAAAATAGCTTTAACTTGTAAAATTTGTCTACTGTTAGGGTTAATTTAAGTTTTTAAACAAGAAAAGACAGGCTTAGAAGGTATAGTTTTAGAAATTTGACTAAAAAAGGAGAAAATACACTTTGACATGGCATGTTTCATAAAATCACTTTTTTGTTGCATTTCAGTGTCAACTGCTAACCTTCATAAAATATTTATTTCTGAACCGATTTTCAAAACTAGCAGGCCAATTTGCTCGTTATAGCTAGTAGAAAACAGAAATCCATTTAAAGTGGAATTGGGAAAAAAAATGTTAATCCTTAAGGTAGCAATACACAGTTAGAAGTTTAGTTTCGCATTATGGCCCCTGTGAATTTTTTAAATATGAAAGTTTTTGTACAATAAAATTGATTTTTAGATAATTGAAGAATAATATAGCCTTCTTAGTGGGTTTATATGAACATTAAGATTGTTTTTAACATGTTTTATAGGCCATTTATATGATTGACAGTCCGTATTTTCCTATCCGTACCGTTCATAGGTTCATACATTATTGTAGTGTTTATCAACAAAGATTTTGCGCTCGATCTTTTCAATTCAATTTTATGGAAAAACGAGCAGATAAGCATATGATTTTTTTGGGACCACTTGATAGATATAAACCTATGGATTCAGGAAAGGTATTACTGTAATTGATTGAAATTTTCCTTTAGACCAAATTTTGGAGACTTTTGTGACATGTTCACCCCCCTTTTTTGCTATATTTTGTATCTAAAAAATGCAGATTGTTGCCATGGTTACACCCAAGAGGGATTATATTTCACCCTTATGACCATTAGAAATCAAATCTATGGAATATTCTCTTTCTATAAGTATATACATGCATAACACACATATAAAGCCTTCTTTGATAGACAGGAGGGGAAAGAGGGTGTTTAAAAATTATGAGTGTCAATTTTAAGTTTTTTTCCTAACTGTGTATTGCTACCTTATGGCATTTGACAAAGCAAAGAATTGCTTTTTTTTAGACAAATCATACCACAAATCTATTGATAACTAGGTTATAGATACAATTCTGAGGGAGAAACAACCTTTAGAATGACAATATATGTTAGTTTTGTTGTTTATTGTCCTTAGCAACCAATATAGACATTTTGACACAAAGACTTGGTTCCGTCATAAATTGAAACTTTATTGGCTACCCCTTGGAAAAGAAGATTGCGCGTTATGTAGAAACCTTAGAAGGGAACGCTTTATATTTTTTCATGCGACTAAATCAAATTTATTATTTTAGCAAGTATAAAGTCACAATTTAGCATGAATTAAGCCTAAATTTTTTCCCGCTATTATAAATGAATTCAGTATTTACTAAATTTTAACCAAGGCTTTGGTATGGTAATACACAACAAAATTGACATTCTAGAGCTTTAAAATAGCTTTAACTTGTAAAATTTGTCTACTGTTAGGGTTAATTTAAGTTTTTAAACAAGAAAAGACAGGCTTAGAAGGTATAGTTTTAGAAATTTGACTAAAAAAGGAGAAAATACACTTTGACATGGCATGTTTCATAAAATCACTTTTTTGTTGCATTTCAGTGTCAACTGCTAACCTTCATAAAATATTTATTTCTGAACCGATTTTCAAAACTAGCAGGCCAATTTGCTCGTTATAGCTAGTAGAAAACAGAAATCCATTTAAAGTGGAATTGGGAAAAAAAATGTTAATCCTTATGGCATTTGACAAAGCAAAGAATTGCTTTTTTTTAGACAAATCATACCACAAATCTATTGATAACTAGGTTATAGATACAATTCTGAGGGAGAAACAACCTTTAGAATGACAATATATGTTAGTTTTGTTGTTTATTGTCCTTAGCAACCAATATAGACATTTTGACACAAAGACTTGGTTCCGTCATAAATTGAAACTTTATTGGCTACCCCTTGGAAAAGAAGATTGCGCGTTATGTAGAAACCTTAGAAGGGAACGCTTTATATTTTTTCATGCGACTAAATCAAATTTATTATTTTAGCAAGTATAAAGTCACAATTTAGCATGAATTAAGCCTAAATTTTTTCCCGCTATTATAAATGAATTCAGTATTTACTAAATTTTAACCAAGGCTTTGGTATGGTAATACACAACAAAATTGACATTCTAGAGCTTTAAAATAGCTTTAACTTGTAAAATTTGTCTACTGTTAGGGTTAATTTAAGTTTTTAAACAAGAAAAGACAGGCTTAGAAGGTATAGTTTTAGAAATTTGACTAAAAAAGGAGAAAATACACTTTGACATGGCATGTTTCATAAAATCACTTTTTTGTTGCATTTCAGTGTCAACTGCTAACCTTCATAAAATATTTATTTCTGAACCGATTTTCAAAACTAGCAGGCCAATTTGCTCGTTATAGCTAGTAGAAAACAGAAATCCATTTAAAGTGGAATTGGGAAAAAAAATGTTAATCCTTAAGGTAGCAATACACAGTTAGAAGTTTAGTTTCGCATTATGGCCCCTGTGAATTTTTTAAATATGAAAGTTTTTGTACAATA
Organism: Mytilus galloprovincialis; assembly: GCF_965363235.1. NCBI lineage: Eukaryota > Metazoa > Mollusca > Bivalvia > Mytilida > Mytilidae > Mytilus > Mytilus galloprovincialis. The sequence goes on from NW_027468061.1 coordinate 30,504, forward strand.
AAATTGATTTTTAGATAATTGAAGAATAATATAGCCTTCTTAGTGGGTTTATATGAACATTAAGATTGTTTTTAACATGTTTTATAGGCCATTTATATGATTGACAGTCCGTATTTTCCTATCCGTACCGTTCATAGGTTCATACATTATTGTAGTGTTTATCAACAAAGATTTTGCGCTCGATCTTTTCAATTCAATTTTATGGAAAAACGAGCAGATAAGCATATGATTTTTTTGGGACCACTTGATAGATATAAACCTATGGATTCAGGAAAGGTATTACTGTAATTGATTGAAATTTTCCTTTAGACCAAATTTTGGAGACTTTTGTGACATGTTCACCCCCCTTTTTTGCTATATTTTGTATCTAAAAAATGCAGATTGTTGCCATGGTTACACCCAAGAGGGATTATATTTCACCCTTATGACCATTAGAAATCAAATCTATGGAATATTCTCTTTCTATAAGTATATACATGCATAACACACATATAAAGCCTTCTTTGATAGACAGGAGGGGAAAGAGGGTGTTTAAAAATTATGAGTGTCAATTTTAAGTTTTTTTCCTAACTGTGTATTGCTACCTTATGGCATTTGACAAAGCAAAGAATTGCTTTTTTTTAGACAAATCATACCACAAATCTATTGATAACTAGGTTATAGATACAATTCTGAGGGAGAAACAACCTTTAGAATGACAATATATGTTAGTTTTGTTGTTTATTGTCCTTAGCAACCAATATAGACATTTTGACACAAAGACTTGGTTCCGTCATAAATTGAAACTTTATTGGCTACCCCTTGGAAAAGAAGATTGCGCGTTATGTAGAAACCTTAGAAGGGAACGCTTTATATTTTTTCATGCGACTAAATCAAATTTATTATTTTAGCAAGTATAAAGTCACAATTTAGCATGAATTAAGCCTAAATTTTTTCCCGCTATTATAAATGAATTCAGTATTTACTAAATTTTAACCAAGGCTTTGGTATGGTAATACACAACAAAATTGACATTCTAGAGCTTTAAAATAGCTTTAACTTGTAAAATTTGTCTACTGTTAGGGTTAATTTAAGTTTTTAAACAAGAAAAGACAGGCTTAGAAGGTATAGTTTTAGAAATTTGACTAAAAAAGGAGAAAATACACTTTGACATGGCATGTTTCATAAAATCACTTTTTTGTTGCATTTCAGTGTCAACTGCTAACCTTCATAAAATATTTATTTCTGAACCGATTTTCAAAACTAGCAGGCCAATTTGCTCGTTATAGCTAGTAGAAAACAGAAATCCATTTAAAGTGGAATTGGGAAAAAAAATGTTAATCCTTAAGGTAGCAATACACAGTTAGAAGTTTAGTTTCGCATTATGGCCCCTGTGAATTTTTTAAATATGAAAGTTTTTGTACAATAAAATTGATTTTTAGATAATTGAAGAATAATATAGCCTTCTTAGTGGGTTTATATGAACATTAAGATTGTTTTTAACATGTTTTATAGGCCATTTATATGATTGACAGTCCGTATTTTCCTATCCGTACCGTTCATAGGTTCATACATTATTGTAGTGTTTATCAACAAAGATTTTGCGCTCGATCTTTTCAATTCAATTTTATGGAAAAACGAGCAGATAAGCATATGATTTTTTTGGGACCACTTGATAGATATAAACCTATGGATTCAGGAAAGGTATTACTGTAATTGATTGAAATTTTCCTTTAGACCAAATTTTGGAGACTTTTGTGACATGTTCACCCCCCTTTTTTGCTATATTTTGTATCTAAAAAATGCAGATTGTTGCCATGGTTACACCCAAGAGGGATTATATTTCACCCTTATGACCATTAGAAATCAAATCTATGGAATATTCTCTTTCTATAAGTATATACATGCATAACACACATATAAAGCCTTCTTTGATAGACAGGAGGGGAAAGAGGGTGTTTAAAAATTATGAGTGTCAATTTTAAGTTTTTTTCCTAACTGTGTATTGCTACCTTATGGCATTTGACAAAGCAAAGAATTGCTTTTTTTTAGACAAATCATACCACAAATCTATTGATAACTAGGTTATAGATACAATTCTGAGGGAGAAACAACCTTTAGAATGACAATATATGTTAGTTTTGTTGTTTATTGTCCTTAGCAACCAATATAGACATTTTGACACAAAGACTTGGTTCCGTCATAAATTGAAACTTTATTGGCTACCCCTTGGAAAAGAAGATTGCGCGTTATGTAGAAACCTTAGAAGGGAACGCTTTATATTTTTTCATGCGACTAAATCAAATTTATTATTTTAGCAAGTATAAAGTCACAATTTAGCATGAATTAAGCCTAAATTTTTTCCCGCTATTATAAATGAATTCAGTATTTACTAAATTTTAACCAAGGCTTTGGTATGGTAATACACAACAAAATTGACATTCTAGAGCTTTAAAATAGCTTTAACTTGTAAAATTTGTCTACTGTTAGGGTTAATTTAAGTTTTTAAACAAGAAAAGACAGGCTTAGAAGGTATAGTTTTAGAAATTTGACTAAAAAAGGAGAAAATACACTTTGACATGGCATGTTTCATAAAATCACTTTTTTGTTGCATTTCAGTGTCAACTGCTAACCTTCATAAAATATTTATTTCTGAACCGATTTTCAAAACTAGCAGGCCAATTTGCTCGTTATAGCTAGTAGAAAACAGAAATCCATTTAAAGTGGAATTGGGAAAAAAAATGTTAATCCTTAAGGTAGCAATACACAGTTAGAAGTTTAGTTTCGCATTATGGCCCCTGTGAATTTTTTAAATATGAAAGTTTTTGTACAATAAAATTGATTTTTAGATAATTGAAGAATAATATAGCCTTCTTAGTGGGTTTATATGAACATTAAGATTGTTTTTAACATGTTTTATAGGCCATTTATATGATTGACAGTCCGTATTTTCCTATCCGTACCGTTCATAGGTTCATACATTATTGTAGTGTTTATCAACAAAGATTTTGCGCTCGATCTTTTCAATTCAATTTTATGGAAAAACGAGCAGATAAGCATATGATTTTTTTGGGACCACTTGATAGATATAAACCTATGGATTCAGGAAAGGTATTACTGTAATTGATTGAAATTTTCCTTTAGACCAAATTTTGGAGACTTTTGTGACATGTTCACCCCCCTTTTTTGCTATATTTTGTATCTAAAAAATGCAGATTGTTGCCATGGTTACACCCAAGAGGGATTATATTTCACCCTTATGACCATTAGAAATCAAATCTATGGAATATTCTCTTTCTATAAGTATATACATGCATAACACACATATAAAGCCTTCTTTGATAGACAGGAGGGGAAAGAGGGTGTTTAAAAATTATGAGTGTCAATTTTAAGTTTTTTTCCTAACTGTGTATTGCTACCTTATGGCATTTGACAAAGCAAAGAATTGCTTTTTTTTAGACAAATCATACCACAAATCTATTGATAACTAGGTTATAGATACAATTCTGAGGGAGAAACAACCTTTAGAATGACAATATATGTTAGTTTTGTTGTTTATTGTCCTTAGCAACCAATATAGACATTTTGACACAAAGACTTGGTTCCGTCATAAATTGAAACTTTATTGGCTACCCCTTGGAAAAGAAGATTGCGCGTTATGTAGAAACCTTAGAAGGGAACGCTTTATATTTTTTCATGCGACTAAATCAAATTTATTATTTTAGCAAGTATAAAGTCACAATTTAGCATGAATTAAGCCTAAATTTTTTCCCGCTATTATAAATGAATTCAGTATTTACTAAATTTTAACCAAGGCTTTGGTATGGTAATACACAACAAAATTGACATTCTAGAGCTTTAAAATAGCTTTAACTTGTAAAATTTGTCTACTGTTAGGGTTAATTTAAGTTTTTAAACAAGAAAAGACAGGCTTAGAAGGTATAGTTTTAGAAATTTGACTAAAAAAGGAGAAAATACACTTTGACATGGCATGTTTCATAAAATCACTTTTTTGTTGCATTTCAGTGTCAACTGCTAACCTTCATAAAATATTTATTTCTGAACCGATTTTCAAAACTAGCAGGCCAATTTGCTCGTTATAGCTAGTAGAAAACAGAAATCCATTTAAAGTGGAATTGGGAAAAAAAATGTTAATCCTTAAGGTAGCAATACACAGTTAGAAGTTTAGTTTCGCATTATGGCCCCTGTGAATTTTTTAAATATGAAAGTTTTTGTACAATAAAATTGATTTTTAGATAATTGAAGAATAATATAGCCTTCTTAGTGGGTTTATATGAACATTAAGATTGTTTTTAACATGTTTTATAGGCCATTTATATGATTGACAGTCCGTATTTTCCTATCCGTACCGTTCATAGGTTCATACATTATTGTAGTGTTTATCAACAAAGATTTTGCGCTCGATCTTTTCAATTCAATTTTATGGAAAAACGAGCAGATAAGCATATGATTTTTTTGGGACCACTTGATAGATATAAACCTATGGATTCAGGAAAGGTATTACTGTAATTGATTGAAATTTTCCTTTAGACCAAATTTTGGAGACTTTTGTGACATGTTCACCCCCCTTTTTTGCTATATTTTGTATCTAAAAAATGCAGATTGTTGCCATGGTTACACCCAAGAGGGATTATATTTCACCCTTATGACCATTAGAAATCAAATCTATGGAATATTCTCTTTCTATAAGTATATACATGCATAACACACATATAAAGCCTTCTTTGATAGACAGGAGGGGAAAGAGGGTGTTTAAAAATTATGAGTGTCAATTTTAAGTTTTTTTCCTAACTGTGTATTGCTACCTTATGGCATTTGACAAAGCAAAGAATTGCTTTTTTTTAGACAAATCATACCACAAATCTATTGATAACTAGGTTATAGATACAATTCTGAGGGAGAAACAACCTTTAGAATGACAATATATGTTAGTTTTGTTGTTTATTGTCCTTAGCAACCAATATAGACATTTTGACACAAAGACTTGGTTCCGTCATAAATTGAAACTTTATTGGCTACCCCTTGGAAAAGAAGATTGCGCGTTATGTAGAAACCTTAGAAGGGAACGCTTTATATTTTTTCATGCGACTAAATCAAATTTATTATTTTAGCAAGTATAAAGTCACAATTTAGCATGAATTAAGCCTAAATTTTTTCCCGCTATTATAAATGAATTCAGTATTTACTAAATTTTAACCAAGGCTTTGGTATGGTAATACACAACAAAATTGACATTCTAGAGCTTTAAAATAGCTTTAACTTGTAAAATTTGTCTACTGTTAGGGTTAATTTAAGTTTTTAAACAAGAAAAGACAGGCTTAGAAGGTATAGTTTTAGAAATTTGACTAAAAAAGGAGAAAATACACTTTGACATGGCATGTTTCATAAAATCACTTTTTTGTTGCATTTCAGTGTCAACTGCTAACCTTCATAAAATATTTATTTCTGAACCGATTTTCAAAACTAGCAGGCCAATTTGCTCGTTATAGCTAGTAGAAAACAGAAATCCATTTAAAGTGGAATTGGGAAAAAAAATGTTAATCCTTAAGGTAGCAATACACAGTTAGAAGTTTAGTTTCGCATTATGGCCCCTGTGAATTTTTTAAATATGAAAGTTTTTGTACAATAAAATTGATTTTTAGATAATTGAAGAATAATATAGCCTTCTTAGTGGGTTTATATGAACATTAAGATTGTTTTTAACATGTTTTATAGGCCATTTATATGATTGACAGTCCGTATTTTCCTATCCGTACCGTTCATAGGTTCATACATTATTGTAGTGTTTATCAACAAAGATTTTGCGCTCGATCTTTTCAATTCAATTTTATGGAAAAACGAGCAGATAAGCATATGATTTTTTTGGGACCACTTGATAGATATAAACCTATGGATTCAGGAAAGGTATTACTGTAATTGATTGAAATTTTCCTTTAGACCAAATTTTGGAGACTTTTGTGACATGTTCACCCCCCTTTTTTGCTATATTTTGTATCTAAAAAATGCAGATTGTTGCCATGGTTACACCCAAGAGGGATTATATTTCACCCTTATGACCATTAGAAATCAAATCTATGGAATATTCTCTTTCTATAAGTATATACATGCATAACACACATATAAAGCCTTCTTTGATAGACAGGAGGGGAAAGAGGGTGTTTAAAAATTATGAGTGTCAATTTTAAGTTTTTTTCCTAACTGTGTATTGCTACCTTATGGCATTTGACAAAGCAAAGAATTGCTTTTTTTTAGACAAATCATACCACAAATCTATTGATAACTAGGTTATAGATACAATTCTGAGGGAGAAACAACCTTTAGAATGACAATATATGTTAGTTTTGTTGTTTATTGTCCTTAGCAACCAATATAGACATTTTGACACAAAGACTTGGTTCCGTCATAAATTGAAACTTTATTGGCTACCCCTTGGAAAAGAAGATTGCGCGTTATGTAGAAACCTTAGAAGGGAACGCTTTATATTTTTTCATGCGACTAAATCAAATTTATTATTTTAGCAAGTATAAAGTCACAATTTAGCATGAATTAAGCCTAAATTTTTTCCCGCTATTATAAATGAATTCAGTATTTACTAAATTTTAACCAAGGCTTTGGTATGGTAATACACAACAAAATTGACATTCTAGAGCTTTAAAATAGCTTTAACTTGTAAAATTTGTCTACTGTTAGGGTTAATTTAAGTTTTTAAACAAGAAAAGACAGGCTTAGAAGGTATAGTTTTAGAAATTTGACTAAAAAAGGAGAAAATACACTTTGACATGGCATGTTTCATAAAATCACTTTTTTGTTGCATTTCAGTGTCAACTGCTAACCTTCATAAAATATTTATTTCTGAACCGATTTTCAAAACTAGCAGGCCAATTTGCTCGTTATAGCTAGTAGAAAACAGAAATCCATTTAAAGTGGAATTGGGAAAAAAAATGTTAATCCTTATGGCATTTGACAAAGCAAAGAATTGCTTTTTTTTAGACAAATCATACCACAAATCTATTGATAACTAGGTTATAGATACAATTCTGAGGGAGAAACAACCTTTAGAATGACAATATATGTTAGTTTTGTTGTTTATTGTCCTTAGCAACCAATATAGACATTTTGACACAAAGACTTGGTTCCGTCATAAATTGAAACTTTATTGGCTACCCCTTGGAAAAGAAGATTGCGCGTTATGTAGAAACCTTAGAAGGGAACGCTTTATATTTTTTCATGCGACTAAATCAAATTTATTATTTTAGCAAGTATAAAGTCACAATTTAGCATGAATTAAGCCTAAATTTTTTCCCGCTATTATAAATGAATTCAGTATTTACTAAATTTTAACCAAGGCTTTGGTATGGTAATACACAACAAAATTGACATTCTAGAGCTTTAAAATAGCTTTAACTTGTAAAATTTGTCTACTGTTAGGGTTAATTTAAGTTTTTAAACAAGAAAAGACAGGCTTAGAAGGTATAGTTTTAGAAATTTGACTAAAAAAGGAGAAAATACACTTTGACATGGCATGTTTCATAAAATCACTTTTTTGTTGCATTTCAGTGTCAACTGCTAACCTTCATAAAATATTTATTTCTGAACCGATTTTCAAAACTAGCAGGCCAATTTGCTCGTTATAGCTAGTAGAAAACAGAAATCCATTTAAAGTGGAATTGGGAAAAAAAATGTTAATCCTTAAGGTAGCAATACACAGTTAGAAGTTTAGTTTCGCATTATGGCCCCTGTGAATTTTTTAAATATGAAAGTTTTTGTACAATAAAATTGATTTTTAGATAATTGAAGAATAATATAGCCTTCTTAGTGGGTTTATATGAACATTAAGATTGTTTTTAACATGTTTTATAGGCCATTTATATGATTGACAGTCCGTATTTTCCTATCCGTACCGTTCATAGGTTCATACATTATTGTAGTGTTTATCAACAAAGATTTTGCGCTCGATCTTTTCAATTCAATTTTATGGAAAAACGAGCAGATAAGCATATGATTTTTTTGGGACCACTTGATAGATATAAACCTATGGATTCAGGAAAGGTATTACTGTAATTGATTGAAATTTTCCTTTAGACCAAATTTTGGAGACTTTTGTGACATGTTCACCCCCCTTTTTTGCTATATTTTGTATCTAAAAAATGCAGATTGTTGCCATGGTTACACCCAAGAGGGATTATATTTCACCCTTATGACCATTAGAAATCAAATCTATGGAATATTCTCTTTCTATAAGTATATACATGCATAACACACATATAAAGCCTTCTTTGATAGACAGGAGGGGAAAGAGGGTGTTTAAAAATTATGAGTGTCAATTTTAAGTTTTTTTCCTAACTGTGTATTGCTACCTTATGGCATTTGACAAAGCAAAGAATTGCTTTTTTTTAGACAAATCATACCACAAATCTATTGATAACTAGGTTATAGATACAATTCTGAGGGAGAAACAACCTTTAGAATGACAATATATGTTAGTTTTGTTGTTTATTGTCCTTAGCAACCAATATAGACATTTTGACACAAAGACTTGGTTCCGTCATAAATTGAAACTTTATTGGCTACCCCTTGGAAAAGAAGATTGCGCGTTATGTAGAAACCTTAGAAGGGAACGCTTTATATTTTTTCATGCGACTAAATCAAATTTATTATTTTAGCAAGTATAAAGTCACAATTTAGCATGAATTAAGCCTAAATTTTTTCCCGCTATTATAAATGAATTCAGTATTTACTAAATTTTAACCAAGGCTTTGGTATGGTAATACACAACAAAATTGACATTCTAGAGCTTTAAAATAGCTTTAACTTGTAAAATTTGTCTACTGTTAGGGTTAATTTAAGTTTTTAAACAAGAAAAGACAGGCTTAGAAGGTATAGTTTTAGAAATTTGACTAAAAAAGGAGAAAATACACTTTGACATGGCATGTTTCATAAAATCACTTTTTTGTTGCATTTCAGTGTCAACTGCTAACCTTCATAAAATATTTATTTCTGAACCGATTTTCAAAACTAGCAGGCCAATTTGCTCGTTATAGCTAGTAGAAAACAGAAATCCATTTAAAGTGGAATTGGGAAAAAAAATGTTAATCCTTAAGGTAGCAATACACAGTTAGAAGTTTAGTTTCGCATTATGGCCCCTGTGAATTTTTTAAATATGAAAGTTTTTGTACAATAAAATTGATTTTTAGATAATTGAAGAATAATATAGCCTTCTTAGTGGGTTTATATGAACATTAAGATTGTTTTTAACATGTTTTATAGGCCATTTATATGATTGACAGTCCGTATTTTCCTATCCGTACCGTTCATAGGTTCATACATTATTGTAGTGTTTATCAACAAAGATTTTGCGCTCGATCTTTTCAATTCAATTTTATGGAAAAACGAGCAGATAAGCATATGATTTTTTTGGGACCACTTGATAGATATAAACCTATGGATTCAGGAAAGGTATTACTGTAATTGATTGAAATTTTCCTTTAGACCAAATTTTGGAGACTTTTGTGACATGTTCACCCCCCTTTTTTGCTATATTTTGTATCTAAAAAATGCAGATTGTTGCCATGGTTACACCCAAGAGGGATTATATTTCACCCTTATGACCATTAGAAATCAAATCTATGGAATATTCTCTTTCTATAAGTATATACATGCATAACACACATATAAAGCCTTCTTTGATAGACAGGAGGGGAAAGAGGGTGTTTAAAAATTATGAGTGTCAATTTTAAGTTTTTTTCCTAACTGTGTATTGCTACCTTATGGCATTTGACAAAGCAAAGAATTGCTTTTTTTTAGACAAATCATACCACAAATCTATTGATAACTAGGTTATAGATACAATTCTGAGGGAGAAACAACCTTTAGAATGACAATATATGTTAGTTTTGTTGTTTATTGTCCTTAGCAACCAATATAGACATTTTGACACAAAGACTTGGTTCCGTCATAAATTGAAACTTTATTGGCTACCCCTTGGAAAAGAAGATTGCGCGTTATGTAGAAACCTTAGAAGGGAACGCTTTATATTTTTTCATGCGACTAAATCAAATTTATTATTTTAGCAAGTATAAAGTCACAATTTAGCATGAATTAAGCCTAAATTTTTTCCCGCTATTATAAATGAATTCAGTATTTACTAAATTTTAACCAAGGCTTTGGTATGGTAATACACAACAAAATTGACATTCTAGAGCTTTAAAATAGCTTTAACTTGTAAAATTTGTCTACTGTTAGGGTTAATTTAAGTTTTTAAACAAGAAAAGACAGGCTTAGAAGGTATAGTTTTAGAAATTTGACTAAAAAAGGAGAAAATACACTTTGACATGGCATGTTTCATAAAATCACTTTTTTGTTGCATTTCAGTGTCAACTGCTAACCTTCATAAAATATTTATTTCTGAACCGATTTTCAAAACTAGCAGGCCAATTTGCTCGTTATAGCTAGTAGAAAACAGAAATCCATTTAAAGTGGAATTGGGAAAAAAAATGTTAATCCTTAAGGTAGCAATACACAGTTAGAAGTTTAGTTTCGCATTATGGCCCCTGTGAATTTTTTAAATATGAAAGTTTTTGTACAATAAAATTGATTTTTAGATAATTGAAGAATAATATAGCCTTCTTAGTGGGTTTATATGAACATTAAGATTGTTTTTAACATGTTTTATAGGCCATTTATATGATTGACAGTCCGTATTTTCCTATCCGTACCGTTCATAGGTTCATACATTATTGTAGTGTTTATCAACAAAGATTTTGCGCTCGATCTTTTCAATTCAATTTTATGGAAAAACGAGCAGATAAGCATATGATTTTTTTGGGACCACTTGATAGATATAAACCTATGGATTCAGGAAAGGTATTACTGTAATTGATTGAAATTTTCCTTTAGACCAAATTTTGGAGACTTTTGTGACATGTTCACCCCCCTTTTTTGCTATATTTTGTATCTAAAAAATGCAGATTGTTGCCATGGTTACACCCAAGAGGGATTATATTTCACCCTTATGACCATTAGAAATCAAATCTATGGAATATTCTCTTTCTATAAGTATATACATGCATAACACACATATAAAGCCTTCTTTGATAGACAGGAGGGGAAAGAGGGTGTTTAAAAATTATGAGTGTCAATTTTAAGTTTTTTTCCTAACTGTGTATTGCTACCTTATGGCATTTGACAAAGCAAAGAATTGCTTTTTTTTAGACAAATCATACCACAAATCTATTGATAACTAGGTTATAGATACAATTCTGAGGGAGAAACAACCTTTAGAATGACAATATATGTTAGTTTTGTTGTTTATTGTCCTTAGCAACCAATATAGACATTTTGACACAAAGACTTGGTTCCGTCATAAATTGAAACTTTATTGGCTACCCCTTGGAAAAGAAGATTGCGCGTTATGTAGAAACCTTAGAAGGGAACGCTTTATATTTTTTCATGCGACTAAATCAAATTTATTATTTTAGCAAGTATAAAGTCACAATTTAGCATGAATTAAGCCTAAATTTTTTCCCGCTATTATAAATGAATTCAGTATTTACTAAATTTTAACCAAGGCTTTGGTATGGTAATACACAACAAAATTGACATTCTAGAGCTTTAAAATAGCTTTAACTTGTAAAATTTGTCTACTGTTAGGGTTAATTTAAGTTTTTAAACAAGAAAAGACAGGCTTAGAAGGTATAGTTTTAGAAATTTGACTAAAAAAGGAGAAAATACACTTTGACATGGCATGTTTCATAAAATCACTTTTTTGTTGCATTTCAGTGTCAACTGCTAACCTTCATAAAATATTTATTTCTGAACCGATTTTCAAAACTAGCAGGCCAATTTGCTCGTTATAGCTAGTAGAAAACAGAAATCCATTTAAAGTGGAATTGGGAAAAAAAATGTTAATCCTTAAGGTAGCAATACACAGTTAGAAGTTTAGTTTCGCATTATGGCCCCTGTGAATTTTTTAAATATGAAAGTTTTTGTACAATAAAATTGATTTTTAGATAATTGAAGAATAATATAGCCTTCTTAGTGGGTTTATATGAACATTAAGATTGTTTTTAACATGTTTTATAGGCCATTTATATGATTGACAGTCCGTATTTTCCTATCCGTACCGTTCATAGGTTCATACATTATTGTAGTGTTTATCAACAAAGATTTTGCGCTCGATCTTTTCAATTCAATTTTATGGAAAAACGAGCAGATAAGCATATGATTTTTTTGGGACCACTTGATAGATATAAACCTATGGATTCAGGAAAGGTATTACTGTAATTGATTGAAATTTTCCTTTAGACCAAATTTTGGAGACTTTTGTGACATGTTCACCCCCCTTTTTTGCTATATTTTGTATCTAAAAAATGCAGATTGTTGCCATGGTTACACCCAAGAGGGATTATATTTCACCCTTATGACCATTAGAAATCAAATCTATGGAATATTCTCTTTCTATAAGTATATACATGCATAACACACATATAAAGCCTTCTTTGATAGACAGGAGGGGAAAGAGGGTGTTTAAAAATTATGAGTGTCAATTTTAAGTTTTTTTCCTAACTGTGTATTGCTACCTTATGGCATTTGACAAAGCAAAGAATTGCTTTTTTTTAGACAAATCATACCACAAATCTATTGATAACTAGGTTATAGATACAATTCTGAGGGAGAAACAACCTTTAGAATGACAATATATGTTAGTTTTGTTGTTTATTGTCCTTAGCAACCAATATAGACATTTTGACACAAAGACTTGGTTCCGTCATAAATTGAAACTTTATTGGCTACCCCTTGGAAAAGAAGATTGCGCGTTATGTAGAAACCTTAGAAGGGAACGCTTTATATTTTTTCATGCGACTAAATCAAATTTATTATTTTAGCAAGTATAAAGTCACAATTTAGCATGAATTAAGCCTAAATTTTTTCCCGCTATTATAAATGAATTCAGTATTTACTAAATTTTAACCAAGGCTTTGGTATGGTAATACACAACAAAATTGACATTCTAGAGCTTTAAAATAGCTTTAACTTGTAAAATTTGTCTACTGTTAGGGTTAATTTAAGTTTTTAAACAAGAAAAGACAGGCTTAGAAGGTATAGTTTTAGAAATTTGACTAAAAAAGGAGAAAATACACTTTGACATGGCATGTTTCATAAAATCACTTTTTTGTTGCATTTCAGTGTCAACTGCTAACCTTCATAAAATATTTATTTCTGAACCGATTTTCAAAACTAGCAGGCCAATTTGCTCGTTATAGCTAGTAGAAAACAGAAATCCATTTAAAGTGGAATTGGGAAAAAAAATGTTAATCCTTAAGGTAGCAATACACAGTTAGAAGTTTAGTTTCGCATTATGGCCCCTGTGAATTTTTTAAATATGAAAGTTTTTGTACAATAAAATTGATTTTTAGATAATTGAAGAATAATATAGCCTTCTTAGTGGGTTTATATGAACATTAAGATTGTTTTTAACATGTTTTATAGGCCATTTATATGATTGACAGTCCGTATTTTCCTATCCGTACCGTTCATAGGTTCATACATTATTGTAGTGTTTATCAACAAAGATTTTGCGCTCGATCTTTTCAATTCAATTTTATGGAAAAACGAGCAGATAAGCATATGATTTTTTTGGGACCACTTGATAGATATAAACCTATGGATTCAGGAAAGGTATTACTGTAATTGATTGAAATTTTCCTTTAGACCAAATTTTGGAGACTTTTGTGACATGTTCACCCCCCTTTTTTGCTATATTTTGTATCTAAAAAATGCAGATTGTTGCCATGGTTACACCCAAGAGGGATTATATTTCACCCTTATGACCATTAGAAATCAAATCTATGGAATATTCTCTTTCTATAAGTATATACATGCATAACACACATATAAAGCCTTCTTTGATAGACAGGAGGGGAAAGAGGGTGTTTAAAAATTATGAGTGTCAATTTTAAGTTTTTTTCCTAACTGTGTATTGCTACCTTATGGCATTTGACAAAGCAAAGAATTGCTTTTTTTTAGACAAATCATACCACAAATCTATTGATAACTAGGTTATAGATACAATTCTGAGGGAGAAACAACCTTTAGAATGACAATATATGTTAGTTTTGTTGTTTATTGTCCTTAGCAACCAATATAGACATTTTGACACAAAGACTTGGTTCCGTCATAAATTGAAACTTTATTGGCTACCCCTTGGAAAAGAAGATTGCGCGTTATGTAGAAACCTTAGAAGGGAACGCTTTATATTTTTTCATGCGACTAAATCAAATTTATTATTTTAGCAAGTATAAAGTCACAATTTAGCATGAATTAAGCCTAAATTTTTTCCCGCTATTATAAATGAATTCAGTATTTACTAAATTTTAACCAAGGCTTTGGTATGGTAATACACAACAAAATTGACATTCTAGAGCTTTAAAATAGCTTTAACTTGTAAAATTTGTCTACTGTTAGGGTTAATTTAAGTTTTTAAACAAGAAAAGACAGGCTTAGAAGGTATAGTTTTAGAAATTTGACTAAAAAAGGAGAAAATACACTTTGACATGGCATGTTTCATAAAATCACTTTTTTGTTGCATTTCAGTGTCAACTGCTAACCTTCATAAAATATTTATTTCTGAACCGATTTTCAAAACTAGCAGGCCAATTTGCTCGTTATAGCTAGTAGAAAACAGAAATCCATTTAAAGTGGAATTGGGAAAAAAAATGTTAATCCTTAAGGTAGCAATACACAGTTAGAAGTTTAGTTTCGCATTATGGCCCCTGTGAATTTTTTAAATATGAAAGTTTTTGTACAATAAAATTGATTTTTAGATAATTGAAGAATAATATAGCCTTCTTAGTGGGTTTATATGAACATTAAGATTGTTTTTAACATGTTTTATAGGCCATTTATATGATTGACAGTCCGTATTTTCCTATCCGTACCGTTCATAGGTTCATACATTATTGTAGTGTTTATCAACAAAGATTTTGCGCTCGATCTTTTCAATTCAATTTTATGGAAAAACGAGCAGATAAGCATATGATTTTTTTGGGACCACTTGATAGATATAAACCTATGGATTCAGGAAAGGTATTACTGTAATTGATTGAAATTTTCCTTTAGACCAAATTTTGGAGACTTTTGTGACATGTTCACCCCCCTTTTTTGCTATATTTTGTATCTAAAAAATGCAGATTGTTGCCATGGTTACACCCAAGAGGGATTATATTTCACCCTTATGACCATTAGAAATCAAATCTATGGAATATTCTCTTTCTATAAGTATATACATGCATAACACACATATAAAGCCTTCTTTGATAGACAGGAGGGGAAAGAGGGTGTTTAAAAATTATGAGTGTCAATTTTAAGTTTTTTTCCTAACTGTGTATTGCTACCTTATGGCATTTGACAAAGCAAAGAATTGCTTTTTTTTAGACAAATCATACCACAAATCTATTGATAACTAGGTTATAGATACAATTCTGAGGGAGAAACAACCTTTAGAATGACAATATATGTTAGTTTTGTTGTTTATTGTCCTTAGCAACCAATATAGACATTTTGACACAAAGACTTGGTTCCGTCATAAATTGAAACTTTATTGGCTACCCCTTGGAAAAGAAGATTGCGCGTTATGTAGAAACCTTAGAAGGGAACGCTTTATATTTTTTCATGCGACTAAATCAAATTTATTATTTTAGCAAGTATAAAGTCACAATTTAGCATGAATTAAGCCTAAATTTTTTCCCGCTATTATAAATGAATTCAGTATTTACTAAATTTTAACCAAGGCTTTGGTATGGTAATACACAACAAAATTGACATTCTAGAGCTTTAAAATAGCTTTAACTTGTAAAATTTGTCTACTGTTAGGGTTAATTTAAGTTTTTAAACAAGAAAAGACAGGCTTAGAAGGTATAGTTTTAGAAATTTGACTAAAAAAGGAGAAAATACACTTTGACATGGCATGTTTCATAAAATCACTTTTTTGTTGCATTTCAGTGTCAACTGCTAACCTTCATAAAATATTTATTTCTGAACCGATTTTCAAAACTAGCAGGCCAATTTGCTCGTTATAGCTAGTAGAAAACAGAAATCCATTTAAAGTGGAATTGGGAAAAAAAATGTTAATCCTTAAGGTAGCAATACACAGTTAGAAGTTTAGTTTCGCATTATGGCCCCTGTGAATTTTTTAAATATGAAAGTTTTTGTACAATAAAATTGATTTTTAGATAATTGAAGAATAATATAGCCTTCTTAGTGGGTTTATATGAACATTAAGATTGTTTTTAACATGTTTTATAGGCCATTTATATGATTGACAGTCCGTATTTTCCTATCCGTACCGTTCATAGGTTCATACATTATTGTAGTGTTTATCAACAAAGATTTTGCGCTCGATCTTTTCAATTCAATTTTATGGAAAAACGAGCAGATAAGCATATGATTTTTTTGGGACCACTTGATAGATATAAACCTATGGATTCAGGAAAGGTATTACTGTAATTGATTGAAATTTTCCTTTAGACCAAATTTTGGAGACTTTTGTGACATGTTCACCCCCCTTTTTTGCTATATTTTGTATCTAAAAAATGCAGATTGTTGCCATGGTTACACCCAAGAGGGATTATATTTCACCCTTATGACCATTAGAAATCAAATCTATGGAATATTCTCTTTCTATAAGTATATACATGCATAACACACATATAAAGCCTTCTTTGATAGACAGGAGGGGAAAGAGGGTGTTTAAAAATTATGAGTGTCAATTTTAAGTTTTTTTCCTAACTGTGTATTGCTACCTTATGGCATTTGACAAAGCAAAGAATTGCTTTTTTTTAGACAAATCATACCACAAATCTATTGATAACTAGGTTATAGATACAATTCTGAGGGAGAAACAACCTTTAGAATGACAATATATGTTAGTTTTGTTGTTTATTGTCCTTAGCAACCAATATAGACATTTTGACACAAAGACTTGGTTCCGTCATAAATTGAAACTTTATTGGCTACCCCTTGGAAAAGAAGATTGCGCGTTATGTAGAAACCTTAGAAGGGAACGCTTTATATTTTTTCATGCGACTAAATCAAATTTATTATTTTAGCAAGTATAAAGTCACAATTTAGCATGAATTAAGCCTAAATTTTTTCCCGCTATTATAAATGAATTCAGTATTTACTAAATTTTAACCAAGGCTTTGGTATGGTAATACACAACAAAATTGACATTCTAGAGCTTTAAAATAGCTTTAACTTGTAAAATTTGTCTACTGTTAGGGTTAATTTAAGTTTTTAAACAAGAAAAGACAGGCTTAGAAGGTATAGTTTTAGAAATTTGACTAAAAAAGGAGAAAATACACTTTGACATGGCATGTTTCATAAAATCACTTTTTTGTTGCATTTCAGTGTCAACTGCTAACCTTCATAAAATATTTATTTCTGAACCGATTTTCAAAACTAGCAGGCCAATTTGCTCGTTATAGCTAGTAGAAAACAGAAATCCATTTAAAGTGGAATTGGGAAAAAAAATGTTAATCCTTAAGGTAGCAATACACAGTTAGAAGTTTAGTTTCGCATTATGGCCCCTGTGAATTTTTTAAATATGAAAGTTTTTGTACAATAAAATTGATTTTTAGATAATTGAAGAATAATATAGCCTTCTTAGTGGGTTTATATGAACATTAAGATTGTTTTTAACATGTTTTATAGGCCATTTATATGATTGACAGTCCGTATTTTCCTATCCGTACCGTTCATAGGTTCATACATTATTGTAGTGTTTATCAACAAAGATTTTGCGCTCGATCTTTTCAATTCAATTTTATGGAAAAACGAGCAGATAAGCATATGATTTTTTTGGGACCACTTGATAGATATAAACCTATGGATTCAGGAAAGGTATTACTGTAATTGATTGAAATTTTCCTTTAGACCAAATTTTGGAGACTTTTGTGACATGTTCACCCCCCTTTTTTGCTATATTTTGTATCTAAAAAATGCAGATTGTTGCCATGGTTACACCCAAGAGGGATTATATTTCACCCTTATGACCATTAGAAATCAAATCTATGGAATATTCTCTTTCTATAAGTATATACATGCATAACACACATATAAAGCCTTCTTTGATAGACAGGAGGGGAAAGAGGGTGTTTAAAAATTATGAGTGTCAATTTTAAGTTTTTTTCCTAACTGTGTATTGCTACCTTATGGCATTTGACAAAGCAAAGAATTGCTTTTTTTTAGACAAATCATACCACAAATCTATTGATAACTAGGTTATAGATACAATTCTGAGGGAGAAACAACCTTTAGAATGACAATATATGTTAGTTTTGTTGTTTATTGTCCTTAGCAACCAATATAGACATTTTGACACAAAGACTTGGTTCCGTCATAAATTGAAACTTTATTGGCTACCCCTTGGAAAAGAAGATTGCGCGTTATGTAGAAACCTTAGAAGGGAACGCTTTATATTTTTTCATGCGACTAAATCAAATTTATTATTTTAGCAAGTATAAAGTCACAATTTAGCATGAATTAAGCCTAAATTTTTTCCCGCTATTATAAATGAATTCAGTATTTACTAAATTTTAACCAAGGCTTTGGTATGGTAATACACAACAAAATTGACATTCTAGAGCTTTAAAATAGCTTTAACTTGTAAAATTTGTCTACTGTTAGGGTTAATTTAAGTTTTTAAACAAGAAAAGACAGGCTTAGAAGGTATAGTTTTAGAAATTTGACTAAAAAAGGAGAAAATACACTTTGACATGGCATGTTTCATAAAATCACTTTTTTGTTGCATTTCAGTGTCAACTGCTAACCTTCATAAAATATTTATTTCTGAACCGATTTTCAAAACTAGCAGGCCAATTTGCTCGTTATAGCTAGTAGAAAACAGAAATCCATTTAAAGTGGAATTGGGAAAAAAAATGTTAATCCTTAAGGTAGCAATACACAGTTAGAAGTTTAGTTTCGCATTATGGCCCCTGTGAATTTTTTAAATATGAAAGTTTTTGTACAATAAAATTGATTTTTAGATAATTGAAGAATAATATAGCCTTCTTAGTGGGTTTATATGAACATTAAGATTGTTTTTAACATGTTTTATAGGCCATTTATATGATTGACAGTCCGTATTTTCCTATCCGTACCGTTCATAGGTTCATACATTATTGTAGTGTTTATCAACAAAGATTTTGCGCTCGATCTTTTCAATTCAATTTTATGGAAAAACGAGCAGATAAGCATATGATTTTTTTGGGACCACTTGATAGATATAAACCTATGGATTCAGGAAAGGTATTACTGTAATTGATTGAAATTTTCCTTTAGACCAAATTTTGGAGACTTTTGTGACATGTTCACCCCCCTTTTTTGCTATATTTTGTATCTAAAAAATGCAGATTGTTGCCATGGTTACACCCAAGAGGGATTATATTTCACCCTTATGACCATTAGAAATCAAATCTATGGAATATTCTCTTTCTATAAGTATATACATGCATAACACACATATAAAGCCTTCTTTGATAGACAGGAGGGGAAAGAGGGTGTTTAAAAATTATGAGTGTCAATTTTAAGTTTTTTTCCTAACTGTGTATTGCTACCTTATGGCATTTGACAAAGCAAAGAATTGCTTTTTTTTAGACAAATCATACCACAAATCTATTGATAACTAGGTTATAGATACAATTCTGAGGGAGAAACAACCTTTAGAATGACAATATATGTTAGTTTTGTTGTTTATTGTCCTTAGCAACCAATATAGACATTTTGACACAAAGACTTGGTTCCGTCATAAATTGAAACTTTATTGGCTACCCCTTGGAAAAGAAGATTGCGCGTTATGTAGAAACCTTAGAAGGGAACGCTTTATATTTTTTCATGCGACTAAATCAAATTTATTATTTTAGCAAGTATAAAGTCACAATTTAGCATGAATTAAGCCTAAATTTTTTCCCGCTATTATAAATGAATTCAGTATTTACTAAATTTTAACCAAGGCTTTGGTATGGTAATACACAACAAAATTGACATTCTAGAGCTTTAAAATAGCTTTAACTTGTAAAATTTGTCTACTGTTAGGGTTAATTTAAGTTTTTAAACAAGAAAAGACAGGCTTAGAAGGTATAGTTTTAGAAATTTGACTAAAAAAGGAGAAAATACACTTTGACATGGCATGTTTCATAAAATCACTTTTTTGTTGCATTTCAGTGTCAACTGCTAACCTTCATAAAATATTTATTTCTGAACCGATTTTCAAAACTAGCAGGCCAATTTGCTCGTTATAGCTAGTAGAAAACAGAAATCCATTTAAAGTGGAATTGGGAAAAAAAATGTTAATCCTTAAGGTAGCAATACACAGTTAGAAGTTTAGTTTCGCATTATGGCCCCTGTGAATTTTTTAAATATGAAAGTTTTTGTACAATAAAATTGATTTTTAGATAATTGAAGAATAATATAGCCTTCTTAGTGGGTTTATATGAACATTAAGATTGTTTTTAACATGTTTTATAGGCCATTTATATGATTGACAGTCCGTATTTTCCTATCCGTACCGTTCATAGGTTCATACATTATTGTAGTGTTTATCAACAAAGATTTTGCGCTCGATCTTTTCAATTCAATTTTATGGAAAAACGAGCAGATAAGCATATGATTTTTTTGGGACCACTTGATAGATATAAACCTATGGATTCAGGAAAGGTATTACTGTAATTGATTGAAATTTTCCTTTAGACCAAATTTTGGAGACTTTTGTGACATGTTCACCCCCCTTTTTTGCTATATTTTGTATCTAAAAAATGCAGATTGTTGCCATGGTTACACCCAAGAGGGATTATATTTCACCCTTATGACCATTAGAAATCAAATCTATGGAATATTCTCTTTCTATAAGTATATACATGCATAACACACATATAAAGCCTTCTTTGATAGACAGGAGGGGAAAGAGGGTGTTTAAAAATTATGAGTGTCAATTTTAAGTTTTTTTCCTAACTGTGTATTGCTACCTTATGGCATTTGACAAAGCAAAGAATTGCTTTTTTTTAGACAAATCATACCACAAATCTATTGATAACTAGGTTATAGATACAATTCTGAGGGAGAAACAACCTTTAGAATGACAATATATGTTAGTTTTGTTGTTTATTGTCCTTAGCAACCAATATAGACATTTTGACACAAAGACTTGGTTCCGTCATAAATTGAAACTTTATTGGCTACCCCTTGGAAAAGAAGATTGCGCGTTATGTAGAAACCTTAGAAGGGAACGCTTTATATTTTTTCATGCGACTAAATCAAATTTATTATTTTAGCAAGTATAAAGTCACAATTTAGCATGAATTAAGCCTAAATTTTTTCCCGCTATTATAAATGAATTCAGTATTTACTAAATTTTAACCAAGGCTTTGGTATGGTAATACACAACAAAATTGACATTCTAGAGCTTTAAAATAGCTTTAACTTGTAAAATTTGTCTACTGTTAGGGTTAATTTAAGTTTTTAAACAAGAAAAGACAGGCTTAGAAGGTATAGTTTTAGAAATTTGACTAAAAAAGGAGAAAATACACTTTGACATGGCATGTTTCATAAAATCACTTTTTTGTTGCATTTCAGTGTCAACTGCTAACCTTCATAAAATATTTATTTCTGAACCGATTTTCAAAACTAGCAGGCCAATTTGCTCGTTATAGCTAGTAGAAAACAGAAATCCATTTAAAGTGGAATTGGGAAAAAAAATGTTAATCCTTAAGGTAGCAATACACAGTTAGAAGTTTAGTTTCGCATTATGGCCCCTGTGAATTTTTTAAATATGAAAGTTTTTGTACAATAAAATTGATTTTTAGATAATTGAAGAATAATATAGCCTTCTTAGTGGGTTTATATGAACATTAAGATTGTTTTTAACATGTTTTATAGGCCATTTATATGATTGACAGTCCGTATTTTCCTATCCGTACCGTTCATAGGTTCATACATTATTGTAGTGTTTATCAACAAAGATTTTGCGCTCGATCTTTTCAATTCAATTTTATGGAAAAACGAGCAGATAAGCATATGATTTTTTTGGGACCACTTGATAGATATAAACCTATGGATTCAGGAAAGGTATTACTGTAATTGATTGAAATTTTCCTTTAGACCAAATTTTGGAGACTTTTGTGACATGTTCACCCCCCTTTTTTGCTATATTTTGTATCTAAAAAATGCAGATTGTTGCCATGGTTACACCCAAGAGGGATTATATTTCACCCTTATGACCATTAGAAATCAAATCTATGGAATATTCTCTTTCTATAAGTATATACATGCATAACACACATATAAAGCCTTCTTTGATAGACAGGAGGGGAAAGAGGGTGTTTAAAAATTATGAGTGTCAATTTTAAGTTTTTTTCCTAACTGTGTATTGCTACCTTATGGCATTTGACAAAGCAAAGAATTGCTTTTTTTTAGACAAATCATACCACAAATCTATTGATAACTAGGTTATAGATACAATTCTGAGGGAGAAACAACCTTTAGAATGACAATATATGTTAGTTTTGTTGTTTATTGTCCTTAGCAACCAATATAGACATTTTGACACAAAGACTTGGTTCCGTCATAAATTGAAACTTTATTGGCTACCCCTTGGAAAAGAAGATTGCGCGTTATGTAGAAACCTTAGAAGGGAACGCTTTATATTTTTTCATGCGACTAAATCAAATTTATTATTTTAGCAAGTATAAAGTCACAATTTAGCATGAATTAAGCCTAAATTTTTTCCCGCTATTATAAATGAATTCAGTATTTACTAAATTTTAACCAAGGCTTTGGTATGGTAATACACAACAAAATTGACATTCTAGAGCTTTAAAATAGCTTTAACTTGTAAAATTTGTCTACTGTTAGGGTTAATTTAAGTTTTTAAACAAGAAAAGACAGGCTTAGAAGGTATAGTTTTAGAAATTTGACTAAAAAAGGAGAAAATACACTTTGACATGGCATGTTTCATAAAATCACTTTTTTGTTGCATTTCAGTGTCAACTGCTAACCTTCATAAAATATTTATTTCTGAACCGATTTTCAAAACTAGCAGGCCAATTTGCTCGTTATAGCTAGTAGAAAACAGAAATCCATTTAAAGTGGAATTGGGAAAAAAAATGTTAATCCTTAAGGTAGCAATACACAGTTAGAAGTTTAGTTTCGCATTATGGCCCCTGTGAATTTTTTAAATATGAAAGTTTTTGTACAATAAAATTGATTTTTAGATAATTGAAGAATAATATAGCCTTCTTAGTGGGTTTATATGAACATTAAGATTGTTTTTAACATGTTTTATAGGCCATTTATATGATTGACAGTCCGTATTTTCCTATCCGTACCGTTCATAGGTTCATACATTATTGTAGTGTTTATCAACAAAGATTTTGCGCTCGATCTTTTCAATTCAATTTTATGGAAAAACGAGCAGATAAGCATATGATTTTTTTGGGACCACTTGATAGATATAAACCTATGGATTCAGGAAAGGTATTACTGTAATTGATTGAAATTTTCCTTTAGACCAAATTTTGGAGACTTTTGTGACATGTTCACCCCCCTTTTTTGCTATATTTTGTATCTAAAAAATGCAGATTGTTGCCATGGTTACACCCAAGAGGGATTATATTTCACCCTTATGACCATTAGAAATCAAATCTATGGAATATTCTCTTTCTATAAGTATATACATGCATAACACACATATAAAGCCTTCTTTGATAGACAGGAGGGGAAAGAGGGTGTTTAAAAATTATGAGTGTCAATTTTAAGTTTTTTTCCTAACTGTGTATTGCTACCTTATGGCATTTGACAAAGCAAAGAATTGCTTTTTTTTAGACAAATCATACCACAAATCTATTGATAACTAGGTTATAGATACAATTCTGAGGGAGAAACAACCTTTAGAATGACAATATATGTTAGTTTTGTTGTTTATTGTCCTTAGCAACCAATATAGACATTTTGACACAAAGACTTGGTTCCGTCATAAATTGAAACTTTATTGGCTACCCCTTGGAAAAGAAGATTGCGCGTTATGTAGAAACCTTAGAAGGGAACGCTTTATATTTTTTCATGCGACTAAATCAAATTTATTATTTTAGCAAGTATAAAGTCACAATTTAGCATGAATTAAGCCTAAATTTTTTCCCGCTATTATAAATGAATTCAGTATTTACTAAATTTTAACCAAGGCTTTGGTATGGTAATACACAACAAAATTGACATTCTAGAGCTTTAAAATAGCTTTAACTTGTAAAATTTGTCTACTGTTAGGGTTAATTTAAGTTTTTAAACAAGAAAAGACAGGCTTAGAAGGTATAGTTTTAGAAATTTGACTAAAAAAGGAGAAAATACACTTTGACATGGCATGTTTCATAAAATCACTTTTTTGTTGCATTTCAGTGTCAACTGCTAACCTTCATAAAATATTTATTTCTGAACCGATTTTCAAAACTAGCAGGCCAATTTGCTCGTTATAGCTAGTAGAAAACAGAAATCCATTTAAAGTGGAATTGGGAAAAAAAATGTTAATCCTTAAGGTAGCAATACACAGTTAGAAGTTTAGTTTCGCATTATGGCCCCTGTGAATTTTTTAAATATGAAAGTTTTTGTACAATAAAATTGATTTTTAGATAATTGAAGAATAATATAGCCTTCTTAGTGGGTTTATATGAACATTAAGATTGTTTTTAACATGTTTTATAGGCCATTTATATGATTGACAGTCCGTATTTTCCTATCCGTACCGTTCATAGGTTCATACATTATTGTAGTGTTTATCAACAAAGATTTTGCGCTCGATCTTTTCAATTCAATTTTATGGAAAAACGAGCAGATAAGCATATGATTTTTTTGGGACCACTTGATAGATATAAACCTATGGATTCAGGAAAGGTATTACTGTAATTGATTGAAATTTTCCTTTAGACCAAATTTTGGAGACTTTTGTGACATGTTCACCCCCCTTTTTTGCTATATTTTGTATCTAAAAAATGCAGATTGTTGCCATGGTTACACCCAAGAGGGATTATATTTCACCCTTATGACCATTAGAAATCAAATCTATGGAATATTCTCTTTCTATAAGTATATACATGCATAACACACATATAAAGCCTTCTTTGATAGACAGGAGGGGAAAGAGGGTGTTTAAAAATTATGAGTGTCAATTTTAAGTTTTTTTCCTAACTGTGTATTGCTACCTTATGGCATTTGACAAAGCAAAGAATTGCTTTTTTTTAGACAAATCATACCACAAATCTATTGATAACTAGGTTATAGATACAATTCTGAGGGAGAAACAACCTTTAGAATGACAATATATGTTAGTTTTGTTGTTTATTGTCCTTAGCAACCAATATAGACATTTTGACACAAAGACTTGGTTCCGTCATAAATTGAAACTTTATTGGCTACCCCTTGGAAAAGAAGATTGCGCGTTATGTAGAAACCTTAGAAGGGAACGCTTTATATTTTTTCATGCGACTAAATCAAATTTATTATTTTAGCAAGTATAAAGTCACAATTTAGCATGAATTAAGCCTAAATTTTTTCCCGCTATTATAAATGAATTCAGTATTTACTAAATTTTAACCAAGGCTTTGGTATGGTAATACACAACAAAATTGACATTCTAGAGCTTTAAAATAGCTTTAACTTGTAAAATTTGTCTACTGTTAGGGTTAATTTAAGTTTTTAAACAAGAAAAGACAGGCTTAGAAGGTATAGTTTTAGAAATTTGACTAAAAAAGGAGAAAATACACTTTGACATGGCATGTTTCATAAAATCACTTTTTTGTTGCATTTCAGTGTCAACTGCTAACCTTCATAAAATATTTATTTCTGAACCGATTTTCAAAACTAGCAGGCCAATTTGCTCGTTATAGCTAGTAGAAAACAGAAATCCATTTAAAGTGGAATTGGGAAAAAAAATGTTAATCCTTAAGGTAGCAATACACAGTTAGAAGTTTAGTTTCGCATTATGGCCCCTGTGAATTTTTTAAATATGAAAGTTTTTGTACAATAAAATTGATTTTTAGATAATTGAAGAATAATATAGCCTTCTTAGTGGGTTTATATGAACATTAAGATTGTTTTTAACATGTTTTATAGGCCATTTATATGATTGACAGTCCGTATTTTCCTATCCGTACCGTTCATAGGTTCATACATTATTGTAGTGTTTATCAACAAAGATTTTGCGCTCGATCTTTTCAATTCAATTTTATGGAAAAACGAGCAGATAAGCATATGATTTTTTTGGGACCACTTGATAGATATAAACCTATGGATTCAGGAAAGGTATTACTGTAATTGATTGAAATTTTCCTTTAGACCAAATTTTGGAGACTTTTGTGACATGTTCACCCCCCTTTTTTGCTATATTTTGTATCTAAAAAATGCAGATTGTTGCCATGGTTACACCCAAGAGGGATTATATTTCACCCTTATGACCATTAGAAATCAAATCTATGGAATATTCTCTTTCTATAAGTATATACATGCATAACACACATATAAAGCCTTCTTTGATAGACAGGAGGGGAAAGAGGGTGTTTAAAAATTATGAGTGTCAATTTTAAGTTTTTTTCCTAACTGTGTATTGCTACCTTATGGCATTTGACAAAGCAAAGAATTGCTTTTTTTTAGACAAATCATACCACAAATCTATTGATAACTAGGTTATAGATACAATTCTGAGGGAGAAACAACCTTTAGAATGACAATATATGTTAGTTTTGTTGTTTATTGTCCTTAGCAACCAATATAGACATTTTGACACAAAGACTTGGTTCCGTCATAAATTGAAACTTTATTGGCTACCCCTTGGAAAAGAAGATTGCGCGTTATGTAGAAACCTTAGAAGGGAACGCTTTATATTTTTTCATGCGACTAAATCAAATTTATTATTTTAGCAAGTATAAAGTCACAATTTAGCATGAATTAAGCCTAAATTTTTTCCCGCTATTATAAATGAATTCAGTATTTACTAAATTTTAACCAAGGCTTTGGTATGGTAATACACAACAAAATTGACATTCTAGAGCTTTAAAATAGCTTTAACTTGTAAAATTTGTCTACTGTTAGGGTTAATTTAAGTTTTTAAACAAGAAAAGACAGGCTTAGAAGGTATAGTTTTAGAAATTTGACTAAAAAAGGAGAAAATACACTTTGACATGGCATGTTTCATAAAATCACTTTTTTGTTGCATTTCAGTGTCAACTGCTAACCTTCATAAAATATTTATTTCTGAACCGATTTTCAAAACTAGCAGGCCAATTTGCTCGTTATAGCTAGTAGAAAACAGAAATCCATTTAAAGTGGAATTGGGAAAAAAAATGTTAATCCTTAAGGTAGCAATACACAGTTAGAAGTTTAGTTTCGCATTATGGCCCCTGTGAATTTTTTAAATATGAAAGTTTTTGTACAATAAAATTGATTTTTAGATAATTGAAGAATAATATAGCCTTCTTAGTGGGTTTATATGAACATTAAGATTGTTTTTAACATGTTTTATAGGCCATTTATATGATTGACAGTCCGTATTTTCCTATCCGTACCGTTCATAGGTTCATACATTATTGTAGTGTTTATCAACAAAGATTTTGCGCTCGATCTTTTCAATTCAATTTTATGGAAAAACGAGCAGATAAGCATATGATTTTTTTGGGACCACTTGATAGATATAAACCTATGGATTCAGGAAAGGTATTACTGTAATTGATTGAAATTTTCCTTTAGACCAAATTTTGGAGACTTTTGTGACATGTTCACCCCCCTTTTTTGCTATATTTTGTATCTAAAAAATGCAGATTGTTGCCATGGTTACACCCAAGAGGGATTATATTTCACCCTTATGACCATTAGAAATCAAATCTATGGAATATTCTCTTTCTATAAGTATATACATGCATAACACACATATAAAGCCTTCTTTGATAGACAGGAGGGGAAAGAGGGTGTTTAAAAATTATGAGTGTCAATTTTAAGTTTTTTTCCTAACTGTGTATTGCTACCTTATGGCATTTGACAAAGCAAAGAATTGCTTTTTTTTAGACAAATCATACCACAAATCTATTGATAACTAGGTTATAGATACAATTCTGAGGGAGAAACAACCTTTAGAATGACAATATATGTTAGTTTTGTTGTTTATTGTCCTTAGCAACCAATATAGACATTTTGACACAAAGACTTGGTTCCGTCATAAATTGAAACTTTATTGGCTACCCCTTGGAAAAGAAGATTGCGCGTTATGTAGAAACCTTAGAAGGGAACGCTTTATATTTTTTCATGCGACTAAATCAAATTTATTATTTTAGCAAGTATAAAGTCACAATTTAGCATGAATTAAGCCTAAATTTTTTCCCGCTATTATAAATGAATTCAGTATTTACTAAATTTTAACCAAGGCTTTGGTATGGTAATACACAACAAAATTGACATTCTAGAGCTTTAAAATAGCTTTAACTTGTAAAATTTGTCTACTGTTAGGGTTAATTTAAGTTTTTAAACAAGAAAAGACAGGCTTAGAAGGTATAGTTTTAGAAATTTGACTAAAAAAGGAGAAAATACACTTTGACATGGCATGTTTCATAAAATCACTTTTTTGTTGCATTTCAGTGTCAACTGCTAACCTTCATAAAATATTTATTTCTGAACCGATTTTCAAAACTAGCAGGCCAATTTGCTCGTTATAGCTAGTAGAAAACAGAAATCCATTTAAAGTGGAATTGGGAAAAAAAATGTTAATCCTTAAGGTAGCAATACACAGTTAGAAGTTTAGTTTCGCATTATGGCCCCTGTGAATTTTTTAAATATGAAAGTTTTTGTACAATAAAATTGATTTTTAGATAATTGAAGAATAATATAGCCTTCTTAGTGGGTTTATATGAACATTAAGATTGTTTTTAACATGTTTTATAGGCCATTTATATGATTGACAGTCCGTATTTTCCTATCCGTACCGTTCATAGGTTCATACATTATTGTAGTGTTTATCAACAAAGATTTTGCGCTCGATCTTTTCAATTCAATTTTATGGAAAAACGAGCAGATAAGCATATGATTTTTTTGGGACCACTTGATAGATATAAACCTATGGATTCAGGAAAGGTATTACTGTAATTGATTGAAATTTTCCTTTAGACCAAATTTTGGAGACTTTTGTGACATGTTCACCCCCCTTTTTTGCTATATTTTGTATCTAAAAAATGCAGATTGTTGCCATGGTTACACCCAAGAGGGATTATATTTCACCCTTATGACCATTAGAAATCAAATCTATGGAATATTCTCTTTCTATAAGTATATACATGCATAACACACATATAAAGCCTTCTTTGATAGACAGGAGGGGAAAGAGGGTGTTTAAAAATTATGAGTGTCAATTTTAAGTTTTTTTCCTAACTGTGTATTGCTACCTTATGGCATTTGACAAAGCAAAGAATTGCTTTTTTTTAGACAAATCATACCACAAATCTATTGATAACTAGGTTATAGATACAATTCTGAGGGAGAAACAACCTTTAGAATGACAATATATGTTAGTTTTGTTGTTTATTGTCCTTAGCAACCAATATAGACATTTTGACACAAAGACTTGGTTCCGTCATAAATTGAAACTTTATTGGCTACCCCTTGGAAAAGAAGATTGCGCGTTATGTAGAAACCTTAGAAGGGAACGCTTTATATTTTTTCATGCGACTAAATCAAATTTATTATTTTAGCAAGTATAAAGTCACAATTTAGCATGAATTAAGCCTAAATTTTTTCCCGCTATTATAAATGAATTCAGTATTTACTAAATTTTAACCAAGGCTTTGGTATGGTAATACACAACAAAATTGACATTCTAGAGCTTTAAAATAGCTTTAACTTGTAAAATTTGTCTACTGTTAGGGTTAATTTAAGTTTTTAAACAAGAAAAGACAGGCTTAGAAGGTATAGTTTTAGAAATTTGACTAAAAAAGGAGAAAATACACTTTGACATGGCATGTTTCATAAAATCACTTTTTTGTTGCATTTCAGTGTCAACTGCTAACCTTCATAAAATATTTATTTCTGAACCGATTTTCAAAACTAGCAGGCCAATTTGCTCGTTATAGCTAGTAGAAAACAGAAATCCATTTAAAGTGGAATTGGGAAAAAAAATGTTAATCCTTAAGGTAGCAATACACAGTTAGAAGTTTAGTTTCGCATTATGGCCCCTGTGAATTTTTTAAATATGAAAGTTTTTGTACAATAAAATTGATTTTTAGATAATTGAAGAATAATATAGCCTTCTTAGTGGGTTTATATGAACATTAAGATTGTTTTTAACATGTTTTATAGGCCATTTATATGATTGACAGTCCGTATTTTCCTATCCGTACCGTTCATAGGTTCATACATTATTGTAGTGTTTATCAACAAAGATTTTGCGCTCGATCTTTTCAATTCAATTTTATGGAAAAACGAGCAGATAAGCATATGATTTTTTTGGGACCACTTGATAGATATAAACCTATGGATTCAGGAAAGGTATTACTGTAATTGATTGAAATTTTCCTTTAGACCAAATTTTGGAGACTTTTGTGACATGTTCACCCCCCTTTTTTGCTATATTTTGTATCTAAAAAATGCAGATTGTTGCCATGGTTACACCCAAGAGGGATTATATTTCACCCTTATGACCATTAGAAATCAAATCTATGGAATATTCTCTTTCTATAAGTATATACATGCATAACACACATATAAAGCCTTCTTTGATAGACAGGAGGGGAAAGAGGGTGTTTAAAAATTATGAGTGTCAATTTTAAGTTTTTTTCCTAACTGTGTATTGCTACCTTATGGCATTTGACAAAGCAAAGAATTGCTTTTTTTTAGACAAATCATACCACAAATCTATTGATAACTAGGTTATAGATACAATTCTGAGGGAGAAACAACCTTTAGAATGACAATATATGTTAGTTTTGTTGTTTATTGTCCTTAGCAACCAATATAGACATTTTGACACAAAGACTTGGTTCCGTCATAAATTGAAACTTTATTGGCTACCCCTTGGAAAAGAAGATTGCGCGTTATGTAGAAACCTTAGAAGGGAACGCTTTATATTTTTTCATGCGACTAAATCAAATTTATTATTTTAGCAAGTATAAAGTCACAATTTAGCATGAATTAAGCCTAAATTTTTTCCCGCTATTATAAATGAATTCAGTATTTACTAAATTTTAACCAAGGCTTTGGTATGGTAATACACAACAAAATTGACATTCTAGAGCTTTAAAATAGCTTTAACTTGTAAAATTTGTCTACTGTTAGGGTTAATTTAAGTTTTTAAACAAGAAAAGACAGGCTTAGAAGGTATAGTTTTAGAAATTTGACTAAAAAAGGAGAAAATACACTTTGACATGGCATGTTTCATAAAATCACTTTTTTGTTGCATTTCAGTGTCAACTGCTAACCTTCATAAAATATTTATTTCTGAACCGATTTTCAAAACTAGCAGGCCAATTTGCTCGTTATAGCTAGTAGAAAACAGAAATCCATTTAAAGTGGAATTGGGAAAAAAAATGTTAATCCTTAAGGTATCAATACACAGTTAGAAGTTTAGTTTCGCATTATGGCCCCTGTGAATTTTTTAAATATGAAAGTTTTTGTACAATAAAATTGATTTTTAGATAATTGAAGAATAATATAGCCTTCTTAGTGGGTTTATATGAACATTAAGATTGTTTTTAACATGTTTTATAGGCCATTTATATGATTGACAGTCCGTATTTTCCTATCCGTACCGTTCATAGGTTCATACATTATTGTAGTGTTTATCAACAAAGATTTTGCGCTCGATCTTTTCAATTCAATTTTATGGAAAAACGAGCAGATAAGCATATGATTTTTTTGGGACCACTTGATAGATATAAACCTATGGATTCAGGAAAGGTATTACTGTAATTGATTGAAATTTTCCTTTAGACCAAATTTTGGAGACTTTTGTGACATGTTCACCCCCCTTTTTTGCTATATTTTGTATCTAAAAAATGCAGATTGTTGCCATGGTTACACCCAAGAGGGATTATATTTCACCCTTATGACCATTAGAAATCAAATCTATGGAATATTCTCTTTCTATAAGTATATACATGCATAACACACATATAAAGCCTTCTTTGATAGACAGGAGGGGAAAGAGGGTGTTTAAAAATTATGAGTGTCAATTTTAAGTTTTTTTCCTAACTGTGTATTGCTACCTTATGGCATTTGACAAAGCAAAGAATTGCTTTTTTTTAGACAAATCATACCACAAATCTATTGATAACTAGGTTATAGATACAATTCTGAGGGAGAAACAACCTTTAGAATGACAATATATGTTAGTTTTGTTGTTTATTGTCCTTAGCAACCAATATAGACATTTTGACACAAAGACTTGGTTCCGTCATAAATTGAAACTTTATTGGCTACCCCTTGGAAAAGAAGATTGCGCGTTATGTAGAAACCTTAGAAGGGAACGCTTTATATTTTTTCATGCGACTAAATCAAATTTATTATTTTAGCAAGTATAAAGTCACAATTTAGCATGAATTAAGCCTAAATTTTTTCCCGCTATTATAAATGAATTCAGTATTTACTAAATTTTAACCAAGGCTTTGGTATGGTAATACACAACAAAATTGACATTCTAGAGCTTTAAAATAGCTTTAACTTGTAAAATTTGTCTACTGTTAGGGTTAATTTAAGTTTTTAAACAAGAAAAGACAGGCTTAGAAGGTATAGTTTTAGAAATTTGACTAAAAAAGGAGAAAATACACTTTGACATGGCATGTTTCATAAAATCACTTTTTTGTTGCATTTCAGTGTCAACTGCTAACCTTCATAAAATATTTATTTCTGAACCGATTTTCAAAACTAGCAGGCCAATTTGCTCGTTATAGCTAGTAGAAAACAGAAATCCATTTAAAGTGGAATTGGGAAAAAAAATGTTAATCCTTAAGGTAGCAATACACAGTTAGAAGTTTAGTTTCGCATTATGGCCCCTGTGAATTTTTTAAATATGAAAGTTTTTGTACAATAAAATTGATTTTTAGATAATTGAAGAATAATATAGCCTTCTTAGTGGGTTTATATGAACATTAAGATTGTTTTTAACATGTTTTATAGGCCATTTATATGATTGACAGTCCGTATTTTCCTATCCGTACCGTTCATAGGTTCATACATTATTGTAGTGTTTATCAACAAAGATTTTGCGCTCGATCTTTTCAATTCAATTTTATGGAAAAACGAGCAGATAAGCATATGATTTTTTTGGGACCACTTGATAGATATAAACCTATGGATTCAGGAAAGGTATTACTGTAATTGATTGAAATTTTCCTTTAGACCAAATTTTGGAGACTTTTGTGACATGTTCACCCCCCTTTTTTGCTATATTTTGTATCTAAAAAATGCAGATTGTTGCCATGGTTACACCCAAGAGGGATTATATTTCACCCTTATGACCATTAGAAATCAAATCTATGGAATATTCTCTTTCTATAAGTATATACATGCATAACACACATATAAAGCCTTCTTTGATAGACAGGAGGGGAA